>NC_143549.1:156042142-156350000 GCF_054136105.1 Typopeltis vanoorti | reverse complement strand
CATAGTTCAAACAACACACCAAGACGACAAATGGGATGATTTCCTTTCCTATCCAGTGTCATATGCATCCAGGAGGTTGACTGTTATGGATCTGCGATCCATAATGTTTGCAGAAAGATACGATGGTGATGTCCTAATCTCTTCCGTCTCGCAGTTATTATCTTATGTCGGTAATTATGTGAGTCACGGGCCGGTTTGCTTGTTTTTTGGGACGAAAAACCAGAGTTTCCAGAAGAAAAGCTTCCACTTCCTTATCAGACGGTTAACTCACCATTTGATAACCCAGATAAAGGTTCCTCTCGTCATAGATGAGATTTGAACCCAGGTATTTCCAACTAATGGACTAGTCTTTAATGAGAGAATTAAAGGAATCCGATTCCTTTAATGTGTTGCGATCGTACGAATTGATGATGATTAACCTAGCTGCAAATGATAAACCTTGCTGGAAGTTGATAACTGTAAATCTCATCTTATTTCCAGTTATTTAACATGCATCTCACGAGGTACAAAGGCAAGGGTAAAGTAATGTGATAACATAATTTTTGCCAATTAGCAAAAATTTAAGAAATCGTCGATACATTTTGTTTTGATAACAAATCGCTCCTTTGGAAGGAACCGGTTTTTAATGAGTGCAAAGCGCTGCTGCTCATAAGAGAATACACTGCAGATGCCACTAAAGAGCATATTAGCAATTATAAGAAAAAGACATAACTCAAAAGTGTGTGAAAGGTATATACAGTACTTTAGATAATAAATGTACGCAATAGGCTCAAATCTGAATCATAGCAGTAGATGCTGAAGTGAAATCTGTTAAAAGTCTTGAAACCACCTGTCTAGTTATCCTCATTGAGATAAATTGCTGAGAAACCCAATTGTCAAATCTTTAAAGATATGGTTCTCTCTTACAGAAATGGTAATTCGTGAAGTAAATGGCACATTTCTACTCATCTTCATCACGTTAGGATCACCGTGCTTAATCACCAATTGTCCTCCGGGTGGTAAGAGAAGTTCCCATATACTTGAGAAGACCAGAGAGGTACGAATATACTGTAGTTTTAATGTGTGTGTGTGTGTGTGTGTGTGTGTGTGTGTGTGTGTGTGTGTGTGTGTGTGTGTGTGTGTGTGTGTGTGTGTGTGTGTGTGTGTGTGTGTGTGTGTGTGTGTGTGTGTGTGTGTGTGTGTGTGTGTGTGTGCTGCGCGCTAGGATTTCATCTATCTATAGTTAATGGTTTCCAGAATTAATGAAATTCAACAATATTATAAATATTGTTGAATTACATAAAAATGTGCGATGTCGATATATTTTAAAATAAATTTCTTTGCAATGAAAGTTATTTAATTAATTATATATATTATTTAATTCTTACTCAATCCAAATGTGGTTAAGGTGCCAATTTTTTTTAGCCCAGGGCGTCCTAGCTTGTTAAGACGGCCCTGTATATAGGGTGATCAAAATGCTGTGAACTTTGCAAGAATATGTTAAACATCATGCAGAAGCGATATCTGAGATAAAATAAAAGTAATTACAAAATTCATCACCAGGAACGCTGTATGATATACCGAATCTAGTAATTTTGTGTGTGTGTGTGTAAGAAGGAGAAAAACTAAACAAGCTTAAATAACACATTTTGTTGTGCCTGAGCTACAGGTGCTGCTGTACCTCTGACACAACAAAAGTGTTTATCATATCGCGATACTTTTCGGTAATAACTGAGCAGGTCACTGGAGAATGTCCTCAAAGAAGAATGGTCCAATGATAAAGGAAGCTGTAAACCCGCACCAGACAGTGCGGGTGAATGCAAAGGAATTTGTTGAATTGTATGAGGATTTTGGGTAGCTCGTACCCGGCCATTGTGGGTATTAACAGTTCGGTTCAAGTGAAAGTGAGCCCCATTTCCCATAAAATCATCCACAGCCACGCAACGTCCGACTCTACTGTCAGAGTTATCTTGAATGGGTAGAAATGCAGAATCATCGTAGAATTTTCCCGACAGTTATGTAAGGCACATCCATCTGTCTTGATACAGCAGGTACATTGCAGGAATCAACACAGTTATTCGTGGCCTGCTTCACAACTATAGTAGCAACTTCACTTGTTGTGAAATGATTGGTTTGCGACCTCTGTCAGGTCTAGCTTCCAACGATCCCGTTTCTTCAAAACGACTAATCATTCGTTGTAAAGCACATGGAGATAGTGGACCTCGTCGACATTTGTTCAGGCCACGAAATTCGAGGAGTGCAGCAACAGCATTGCAATTGTTTATTTTGTACAACTTCACCAGCAAAGCACGTTGGGGCAAGTTTAATGCCATTACTGTGGGCGGTATTTACAACAAGAATGAAGGGAAAATCTCGTGAAATGTTCTCTTTAAACCCTCCCTGAACCTATTCAGCTACATGACATGACGAAATTCCATGCATTTGGTGTTCACAACGCACCCCTGGTGGATTTTGGAACTTTATTTTCCTCAGATTTCGGTTCGGTTGTGATTTTGATTCGATGGAGAAAGTGCAAAGGAGAGTGTTAAAACGATATCAGGATGGTGGAATACTGTTTATTAAGACGGATTGAGAATTTGTAGACACTGCAGACACTAGCAAACAGGAGAAAGAGGGGTGATATGATTGAAACTTACAATCTTTCGTACAGGATTTCAGTTGATGGAATTTTTCATTTTATGGAGGGGTGGGGAAAGGACAAGAGGACATCCTTTTTAAAAATATGGTATTTACATTTTAAAACACCTTTTGGATTTTTTTTCTGGGACTTCATTAAGGAAAGTAGATTTTCTGTCCAAACCAAAACTAAGCATATACAAGTACTAATTACCATTGTACCGATATGTTCCAGCGAATACAAAGAAATATGAAGCGGTTTCTGAAGACAGAAAAAAAATTGAATATATTATTTGAAAATGTAACTAACTAACTGTATTGTTTAAAAATAAATTTTCCCAACTGTTTCCAGCTTTTCAAGACACCCTGTATGCTGTTTTCACATTGAGAGTCTGAGTTACTTTGGCCATACATCCATATCAATCAACTAAGCAGAGAGAAAATGCGTAGGTCTGGTTACTGCACTCCGAAATGTGTTATAAGGATAATCAGCTGATTTATCAGACGGGGGACAGCTGATTTATCTATTTGGGGAGGGAAAAGATGAATGACTAGGACAAGGGACATACTAAAGAAACAGGGAATATGAAGTGATCAGATTTACGAATTTATCAAAATGTGCTCCAACAGAAACTGTGAAGTCAAGAGGATCAGAGTCTGCATTTCTTTTTGTATTCCGATATTCTTTCTTCATGAACACTCCAGTTCAAGTTTCTTTTTTTAATCTTCTTTAATCTAAACCTTTTCCTTAGTCGTCCTTTGTTCTATGTCTCTGCCTTCCCCTTGATTTTCATTCTTTCAGGTATTTTTTCCTAATTGTTATTTGTAATCGTATATTTTAATAAAGCACTTAAAAACTGCTTTCCCCTTAGATCAAAAATACCGGCTCAATCCTCCCCCACTGTTGCAAAATAGGCAGAAATATTTGAAAAGTGAAATTTAAAGAGAAAAATTTTCATTCATTTTCACCGTGAGTTTTATTTGTTAGTGTCGCCGATGCGGACCAGGCGGACTGGGAAATTGCTTTGGTCCAGATATCTGTTGTGGCATTGCTATTGGTTGCTATATACACACTCAGGAATCTCTTATATGCCAGCTTGACGATCAGCGTAGCATCTCTTGTTACAAAGGTCAGCCATGCGGAGATGAAGTCCAAGGTACATGTGCTGCCGATAGAGTTTGTTGCACAACGGGTGAGTTCTTTAACTTTATTATTTGGTATATAAATAAATTCTGTATTTAAGTACCAAAAAATTGTTAAAAATAATAAAATCAAGTATCATCCGTGGTCAAAGGGATCCAAATGGAACACAGAGAATGGATTAAGGATCACAAGCACGCCGTTTCCAATACTTTTTCATTACGAGTTCCCAAGGAGCTTTGAAATTCGTAATGAAAATGAGAATCCAGATGATGAGTATGATAAGAAAGAGACCAATTCTTATCATGCTCATAGGTCATTTGCTAATTCCAGCAATCATCTATTAACACTACATTCATTTAATCTTCGATATATGCTTTTCAGTTAGATGTTACTATTAAAAGACAACTAGCAAGGATTCTATTTCATATTCGCCAAGTGGCCAATCAAACTATGATTATATATAATTCGCTTCACTTCTTTCTCATAAGCCATGTCACAAGTTCACGATTTATACTAAGTATGATTTATCAGGTCAAACAATTGAATTTCTTGTTGTATGTTGTATACACGAAAAGTTTTGCTATGCCCCCATTTTTCTCTATTACTGACAAAATAAGTTATACACTTAGAAAGCAAAGCATAATCAAAGGATGTACTCTCTAAACAAACGGTATTGAGTTAGGGCGTTATGTACAACGCTGGAAAATGGGAAAGATTTACAGTTATTCGAGTTCATCAATCAGTTTCCGTACCAACAAACAAGGTATTCGAGATGAACTGAGGTATTCGTCATTAAAGGTAGATAATAATGGTAAAAAGAAACGCAAGGAAAAAAAAGTCAAAAGAGAAGCTGACATAAAGAACTAGAACTGTGTTGAAAAGGACAATGTGTTCCTCTCTTGACTTAGTAGATTCTATAAACCAGAAATTGAGAGCATCTATCTGAAGTTCTAATATTTGGCCAGTTTTCATGCAGTTTCCTTGGAAGGGCTTTTCAGTTCCAGTCAGTGGCAGCCGGTGAAAATTTTAAGTGGGAGTGCTGCATATACAAAATAAAAATAAAAAAAATTCTTTTTTTCCTAATCAGTAACCAATTTATTAATAAATAAATTTACATATTAAAAAACTGCTCTATTAAAAATATTTCACTCTCATCATGAACAAACGCCAATAATAAAAATTTCGTATCTCACAGAAATAACGATCGCAAGCATACGATACACCGCCCAAAACGAGTAGTGTCGATCACTTGTAACGTGCAATCACAAGCGCAAACGAATATCGGCGAGATTAGCTGCAATTGGCAGAACATGATAATTCTGACACTGCGTTAGATCGCAGTGCATTTGTGTCGTAATCTAAAGCATTAATCGAACAATTCCAATTATTAACTATTCAATCAATGTCAAAACATAAGCTGTAATCTTTAACATGTTGTATTTTATTTATATAATGTTGTAAGCATTGTTATTATTTATAAACACAAACAAAATTTAATTTTTTCATTTTTTTCTTGGGGGTGCTACAGTGTCGCAGTGCTTATGTACGAACCGGCACTGGTTCCAGTTAAACATTACCCATCAATGATGGGCAATGTTTGGATGAGTAATGCTCAAGTTCGAACTTCATGGTTGAAAGCTTTTGATGATCGGACTTCCAGCGATGAAAAATGAGGAAAGTTGTGACATGAAGTGACAAGTTCACGATATACATTTCTCAGACCACGCGAACGTATTCGTTTATGACGGGTATCAAGAAAAATAAAGTATATTGACTCAACTCTTAAATATAGTGGTGATGATGATGCTATGAAGTAGAAATGATTCTTCTCTTCTAATTTAAACTAGGATCATCTATCGTAGTTCCAAAAAACGACTATAAAATTTTATGTTAGCATTCTTTTCTGTATTGTACTTTCCTTATATTAGAGTTAGTCCGACAGTCCATATGGTGGTTGCTTTGTGGAGACGACCCACTTGAGCATTAACAGGAGAAAAATAAAACCTAAATTAAGATAAATAGATAGATCAAATTGTAAACAAAATTGCCAACAAATGGAGCTAAATTGCAAATAAGGTCATACGTTCTCACTTATGAGAAGGTCGGAGAAGTAAATAGTGATATATCACTATTTACAACAATATTAATAATGTATGCATATTTTAATTTTTTCTTACATTGCTCTTCGAAATTAAAAAAAAAATCTAAACTACTACCAACGGAATCACCATGTTAAGTTGATTTTTTTTTATTTTTTTTTCAGAAAGTTGTGCAGTGGATGAGGCGTGTTCGCACGACAAGTACCAAGACAGTCCCAGAATTTATGAATGGTTGCGGAAAGCTATAAGCGCTGATGTTATCTACGACTATGCTAGACTTCAAACAAAGAAATGAAATATTTATTTTGTAAATCTCTGGTGAAGTTGCCTACCAAAAAATGAAGAAATATCGCCGTGGTTATGCCTAGAGAGAGGATGCAGTGCGCAGTTTACGGTTTGATATCAGAGATAAAAATATCAACTGTGCTGGTTTAATTCGTAGGAAATTTTAATAAAACAAAAATCAAAGTGGAAATTCTAGCATTTAGTAAAATTCAAAGTGTGGATTGAACTGTAGGAGTGTTCATCTAAATGGATGCTACTTTAAAACATTAAGTTAAATTTTCTTTTGAGAACACTGACAGATATCGGAATTCTAGAGTTCTAACCTCTTCATTATTGTTGTATAAACAAAACAAAACAACAACAAAAAAAATTAAGAAACATTTTCCATAAAAATGTTATAAATTTTTGTAAAAATGTTTCTGTAGGTTTGATGTATTCGTTTTCTGAGTGGGTTAGCCATGCTTCGCTTATATGAGAAAGAGAGCCGGGTTCTCAGTCCTATACATGGCTAGAGGAAGTTTAATAGACATTTTATCATTATTGCTAAGATAGTTGGTTTTCAAGGTTTTCTCCTTTGAGTAAAATATAGAGCAACTCAGAGTAGTATAGAGCATACGTAGAGTAAGTATAGAATAACTAATACTTGTGTTAGCTAATTCGTCTTCCTATATTAATTTCTACAGAACATTTGATGCTAATAATTTATGCGCCACATTAATTCTACCACAGTGATATCGTGAGAGAACTTTGTACGATATCATTGTGATTTGATCAATGAACCTTCAAAAGCCTCAAAATGTAGGAGGTATAGCTCTTAACGAATTTCCTAATTTACGCTCACGTGTAGACCTACACTTTTCACCGTATAGGCATTCGGAACAGAAATCCTACAGAATAGGTTGGTTACTCCATATTCGTGGAGGTATCTTATGACTGAAGCCTGTGTGTTCACGGGGCCGGTTTGCCGGCTTGCGCGATGAAAAACCCCAGACAAACTTGGGGGGGGGGGGGGGGCTACTACTGTCCACGCCCAAGACCGGTTAACTTAGCTTATGGCTGAGGAATATCCTAAGCCCCTCACGTCAGCGACAGGAATCGAACCCAAGACACTCCTTCCCCAGGCATATGGTTGCGAAGGGCACAGCCACTAGGCCAACAGCGCTGACCTCTTAATGGGGGAAGGGGGGAAAGAATAAAATCTGCATATTACAGCCAAGCAAAGGGATGTTTCCATTAATATAGGAAGTCTGGGAGAAATGATAATAGTACGATATACAACGAATGTGGGATAAATACTTTTGCCTTGGACTCGATGATAATGATAACTTTTTTGAATTACTTGGGTTTCCTCAAGCAGAAACCTAGAATATCTAGACAACTCATGTCGACAGATGAAAAGCTCTTAAGTCTTAAACTCACTGTTGATGAAGAATCTAAGTCATGGCACGAGACCAAGCTTTAAAAGACTTTAAGCATGGTAATAAAACAGTTAGTGAGGGGGAGGTGATAAAAACCGTGTATTTCTGTTAAATGTCGGAAAATTAAGATTTACCCCAGGAAACCATTTTCACAGCAAACTTAGGTGTATTTTATGCAAACGTTAGTGTACCGGGAATAAATTGTTATCTATTTTTATCAACAGTAAGTTGTAAGGGTTACTTTTTTTTGTCTTGTTCAGTAATGTGCCGATCATTTCTGACATGACCACAGCATGTTTCCCTCACCTTAGATACGTTATTACAGTGAAGAAAGCATATTTTCTTGAACTTTTTAAACGGCTTATAAAGTTTTTTCTCAAATTTTTTTGCTTCTCTATTATTCATTTTGACTATAAAAATAAGTGCGTGTTACATGAAAAAAGAAGCACGTATCATTATTTTGTTATAACACTGTGATAAATTATTTCGTGAAATGCATTATCAGATGAGTGGTTTTCACGAAGATTTTATGAGAACTCCGCACGAAGAAAAGCTTCTTCGACATGCTGTACGTTAGCGATCTTAATGTGTTTTAGTTGTGGTTGTTTGGAATTAAAAGCAACTAATGCTGTGAGGTTAGCTTATTATGTCTATTAATTTCGTGTGTTATTTTGACAAGTTGTTCTTGTTTTGCAAGATGAATAACCCTCCGCATTCGACTAGCTAACTCACCTTTAGATGAAAAAACTCTTCTAGAGGTTCTTCGTCCAAGTTAGACGGGATTCTAACTTGAGTCTTTCCAACTTCATCTGTGAATCAGAAGAAATCGGAATTGAGTTCGATGCACCCAGAACTGGCCTTCGATATAAAGTTGCACAATTCACTCGCACAAATGCAACTCTCCTCGTAAAGAAGTTCACAAACTCATAATAACATCCGAAATATCTACAGATTGTGTATATTTCGGTGGTTGGAAAACTTTGATTTATGTTTAGCCAACGAGGTCTCTGGATTTCAAAATGTCTCCAAAATATTTCATTGAAGTGAAGATTTAAGTTTGGTTAAGTTAGTTGTAATTATTGCAGAAGCAAATAAATCTACAAGACCGGCAAATTATATCTATCAACGGAGGACAAACTCTTCTTATCACGCTGGCTAAGTTACTTTCATTTGAAAAACCCTTATAAGGTCTTCGCGTGGATTCGAATCCGTGTCTTTTGAGCTGAAGAACAAATGATTAGAATTATTATCGTCGCAAAAGTGTACAAAGAGTATAATCTATGAATTCGCATGTTCTGCAACAACTAATGAATGATGCTGTTCGATAGTCATTCTTTTTAATTTTTTCATTTCCGTAGAACCCCTTAAGTTATCTTTTAGGGAAAGATGTTGAAATTGCCATAGAAATATAAAAAGCTCCTGAAAGTATATGTTCATTTCGTATCCTATTAAAGAAATGTAAGTTAAAGAGGTTTCTAGAGATCCTGCTACAAGAATGTGCGTGCTACTAAGGTATATGGACAAGTATCGCACAAGGTACGTTTTACAGATCAGAACAAGTGCTACACTTTAGAATGCTTGTAAATAAAACTTTTAAGAGTAGAAAAAACATGAAATAACTTTAGAAAATGTTTGAATGTATAAGGATGGAAAGCGTAATTAAGTATTACGGGTGAAGATAGTTCACACGTAATACTTTATTTAATAATTTCATTTAATAAAGAAATTAAGACAGTAGAAGTCTGTAACAGACCTTGCCAAAAATTTCAAGTTTTCGTTAAAAATATAATTAATTAAATTAACGCATGATTGGAGTGATGCATACAGATGATAATAAGGATCGAAATCTGGGTCATATGAAGGATGCTGTTGAACTTCATCAGTTATCAGTGTTCACATCAGTCATTGATCAAGTATAATCCCATTCATCCTCCTCATTTAATAAACTTTGCAGTTCTCAAACATTCAAAGATTTAAGATTTTCTATTTGTCTCCAAGTAGAAACTAATCTTCAACTAATCTCTAAACTGATCTCCAATCCATTCTTCAATGGAATGAGGGCAATGTAGTCAATTAATGTGCTTCCAGAATATAAGCTTGTGTTCTTTAACGCAAATGATATATCTTTTTCCCTTTTCTTAATGTTGTAAATATCCGGTTCTCAAACAAAATGAAATTTCTGATCTAGAGCCGACATTTGTGTTTAACTTTTTCCTGGCGCAAACACATTGCAACCATAATATGTTCGGTCTTAATAAAAACTTGTTTCTTGTTCGGCTCAAGACGATACTTCTCTCCTCTCTTGCTACTAAATCTGAAAATACACCCAACTAGTTTAAATTACTGTTCACACATTTGAGGTAATATAATAAAACCTGTCTAAAATTCTTCACACTGTCTAAAAAGAGGACATATAAGTTAATTGGCAACTTCTTTCTCTCTCATGGATTCAGTTCATTAGCTGTCCAGCAGACGATTCGTTTCTGACATACTCGTATATCTTCCTTTCTACAAGCATGGACGATGTTCTACTGAATTAACATCCATCAATTGTGCACAGTCTTCCAAGTGGGAAATAGTTGCTCAACATTCGTTCATATTCCAACATCAACCCCGCCTAACCATCTATTCCTTCTCTTTCTCTTCCATTTCATCTATATCTCTTCTCTGTAAGAGCCTTCCTCGCCATTAAGGCTATAATCTCCGGTTGTTCGTAAATAAATAAATAAAGATCTCACAAAATTACAAAAAAAAAAAAAAAAAGTTTTTTTTTTTTTTTCACAAAACAAACACTGTAATAGTAATAATACGCGAAACTATTAGATGTATTCTTCATTGGGCTGGTATCGATACCTATGTCTTCCTGTGGCAATGTGTTTGTTTCTATAGCGCTAGGCTGCCTGATGAACGACCATTATAGACTTGATTCTCGTCGCTGATTCTAGTGACTTTTTCAATAAACTAACTTCCAAAGTTAGTCGAATTTATTGAACGAACAATTAGTTTATTTTTAACCCGAAACTTGAGATTTTAACTCTGCTTGCAGAAAAAATTGACTATGGAACTCACATACTGCAAATGCGTTGGGACCGTGAGATGACGGTAGTTGTCGGCCGAACTCTTTCTTCTGAAAGCCTTGATAGTTTTAGCTCTGTTAGTGAAGGATGGAGATGACAGTCTATTTAAAATGAATGCTAAAGACTGTGTGTGTGTGTGTGTGTGTGTGTGTGTGTGTGTGTGTGTGTGTGTGTGTGTGTGTGTGTGTGTGTGTGTGTGTGTGTGTGTGTGTGTGTGTGTGCGTGCGTGCGCGCTTGCGTGCGTGCGGGCGGGAGGGCGGGCGGGAGGACGTGCTGGCGTGCGTGCGCGTGCTCGTTTATAAACATGCGAAATGTAATAATGTTCTCTTTCTGATGCAAATTTTTCGACCGGATTAGTCTTTGATGAATTTCTGCTCATGATACACCCTCACCACACAAAAATGGAACTCTGTGCTCTCTGCACAGGTAATTAGGGAAAACAAAACCTCAGTCAAATATCTCACTTAAATAACAGTGAGTTTAACTCATGTTTATAAATTGCAAGTAATTCCCTTTGTCAAAGAATTGGAAAAAAATCGCCATGATTTTACAAAATACAGCGAAATAAAAGAACTTACAGGGAAAAAAAGAAACAAATAACTTAAATCTTCATTTAACTTCCGGTATGCTTCTTAAGGAGAATTTAATATACTCAATTAAACTGTACCGAACAAGTTTCGTAAGTTGTCAGAGTTAAATCATCAGGGATACAAGACGTAAAAAAAAAACTAGAAAAGTAATTACCTGTAACAGATATTTCATGAACTTCCGCAATCTAGTAGGAATAAACAGAATGACAAAAAAAAAAAAAAAAAAGTTGGATTAACAGATGTTAATCATATCCCAGCTCCGTGGTTGTTAAGTTTTTAAAGAATGAAGACTAGACTTGATGGAGGATTAAACCTTGGTTTTTCTAAATTATCTAATGAAACAGCTATGATTAATATTTGACATTTTTCTGTTTTTTTCCAAAATACTTGGTAAAAAGCTAATTATGGTATATTTCCTATGGGATCATGGAATACTTGATAACAATCATATTATAGACAAATTCAGTGAGATGTGCCGACTACAAAAAAAAAAAAAAAAAGCTAGCAAATTGCTATACAAATATTATTTTACACTATATATATATATTTGGTGGAAAAAACATAAATAATCTAAGGTATGTAGCCGAACAGTGCTAATCACTGAGAAGGAAGAAAACCTGCAAAGTATAGTTAATAAACAGACAGAAAATAGAAAGCTTTTTAACTTGGGTATATTATGTATTCAAGATACCAAGCAATTTTATATAAACTTGGTTTTTAATCTTATTTCCCAAGTGAGCAAACAGACAAATAAGTCAAGCTTGCGCCTGCACGTAGTGCAAGTCTGAGGCAACTCATGGTAGTGCCACTCTAGGCAACTCATGGCCTGACTTAAAACTTAAAACTTGACTTACTTGTCTGTTTGCTCACTTGGGAAATAGGATTAAAAACCAAGTTTATATATAAAATTACTTGGTATTATCTTGAATATATAATAATATACCCAAGTTAAAAAACTTTCTACACCTATCTCTCATCCTGAGATTTTATTTAATAAGGTCAAAGCACCTTGTGGCACCTTGTTTAGGTAAGATTCATAAGCTCTGCATTACTTCAACCTTAGCATTGTCAGGTCTGGTTCCCACTGGCGAGACCTCAAAAAGGTCGAAATCGGTGTTTTTTGCCTGTCTCTGAGTGGGGCCACCGCTTAGATTATGGCTCTGCTTGGCGGTGGGGTGAGCCTGCCACTGGGTAGAGCCAATGCTGAGAAGTTCTTCTCGGTGATGCGGTGAGCGTGTCACTGGGTAGAGCCAATGCTGAGAAGTTCTTCTCGGTGATGGGGTTAGCGTGTCACTGAGTGGAACAACGCTGAGTTGGGCGATCTTTCGGGATCGCCTTATTTTTAGAGCCCGCTTCACTTATACAAAGGTCGAAACCAGTTGGAAGCTTGGGTGATGAATGGCAATGCTGTAGCCTGTGAAGTTTTAACTGAGGCAAGGCTGTTGCTGTTACCCTTCTAGATGGTAACAGTGGAGCCTGCCATGGTGTAGAGGCAACTGAGTTTCTGATTTTCTAATCCTGTGGGTCGCTCATTATTGGGTGCTCCGGGGGATTTTACGAGTTTTTGGAAAGGTATTCCCGCACTTAAACAAAGGGAAACCGGTTGGAAGCTTGGGTGATGAATGGCAATGCTGTAGCCCGTTTAGTTTTAACTGAGGCTCGGCTGTTGCTGTCACCCAGGGCCTGAGTGAGGTAATAAATGGCAATGCTGTAGCCTGTGAAGTTAACTGAGGCACGGCTGTTGCTGTTTCCTTCCAGATGAGCAATGAGCGGCTCTGCCACGGTGTAGAGCCAACTGACTTTCTGATTTTCTGATCCTGCGGTTGCTCATTATTGGGTGCTAGGGGATTTTACGAGTTTTTGGAAGGGGTATCCCTCACTTAGAAAAGGGGAACCGGTATGGGTAGTGACCATTGCCTTTAATGCATAGCATCATACATCTCCTCAAGGGGGAATGTGCTTTACATTAAGAGAAAAATACTAAGGAAAGTGATCAGAGCTTAATCCACCTTTACCACGAGTTGCCTAGAGCAGTGCTTCCCAAACTTATGAATGTCAGTAAAAATTTAAATATTTCACGTCCCCCCCTCGAAAAAAATCGTAATATAGACATATATTATTATAATATTTATTGTATTTATATTCAATACAAAACATACACAGCAAATATTGCAAAACTCAAATGCAAATATTACATTTTTAGCATCTTACATACACATTTGACATGGCACATTATCTCATATTTTGTATAGATAGATATATTTTTATTGTACATTTAGCACATGAAACGTAAAACGATTAGTAATAAAGAAAGAATAAAAAAAACATAAAAGAGTTTAATGACAATTAAATGTGATGGATGTGTTTCAATATTGCTACACAAAAAGTAAATATCAGGTGGAACATTTGAAACTGGAATTCTTATATTTCTGCTTTGAAATGAAACTTATATGAATAAGCATATATTTGCTAATATTCATTAAGCGCCGAAATACGCAGGAAGCAAAATTTGTGAACCCACACCAATGTGTGATTTTTTTTTCTCATTTAAAATATAAAAAATAACAAAAAAGAAATAATAAATAATAAAAAGTAAATACGTTTCTTTTAAGATAAAAAATCTACCTAGTCTTAAAACATTTTAAATTTGTTTTCATTATTTCACGCCCCCCCCCCTCAACAAAACCTACGGTCACCAAGGGAGCCGCGGCCCACAGTTTGGGAGGCGCTGGCCTAGAGTGGCACTACCATGAGTTGCCTCATACTTGCACTACGTGTAGGTCCAAACTTGACTTACTTGTCTGTTTGCTCACTTGGGAAATAGGATTAAAAACCAAGTTTATATATAAAATTATTTGGTATCTTGAATACATAAACAGACAGAAAGTTGTGGTAAATTTAAACTAAAAATAAACACACGGAAAACAAATGCAGTGATAATCACAGAAGAGCTTTCATATATATATATATGAAAGCTCTTCTGTGAGGAGTAATGGTGTAGAATGCATTCAGCTGGGTTTGATATATATATATATATATATATATATATATATATATACCAAACCCAGCTGAATGCATTCTACACCATTACTTCTCCACCATCAAACTTTACTGTAGGTACAACACACTGTTGTAATAAGCGTTCACCAGGATGCCTGCCCACTCACACCCTGCCATCAGACTGGAGACAGGTGAACCTCGATTCATCGCTCCAGAGTACCGCTTTCCACTGATCAATTTTCCAGTTCACACGCTCTTTGCACCAGGCCAGAAGAGTTGTCTTGTTCATTGTTGTGATGTTTAGCTTGTGTGCCACTGCTCTTCCGTGGAACCCAGTACTAATACTGAACTTTACGTACAGTATTAGTGCTCACCGTAGTGTTACTGGCGGTCTGGAATTCATCACGATGGTCTGTGCCGATTGTAACCGATTTTTGCGTGCCACCGTTTTAACACCCTCCTGTTCCTGTCAGTCATTTTCAGCGGCCGCTGAAAATGACTGACATTAGATTGGATATTAGAAAATGAACCAATTCTTCGTTCTCTACCTAGTTAAGGAGATCCCAAGACAGAAACACCTGGAAATAGTATGTTAGGATCATTCCACACGCAACATTCAAAAGCGGTTAACATTTTCAGTCGTTATCTTGTCTTACTATGATCACAAAGGCAAATTATTACTTAGTGGAGCGCCATAGTAGTTATTATTACGTTTTCCCCATTCTTTTCTTTTTTATATACATGTGTAACCTTTTCAGAAGAATGGCTAATAGCACAATGGTAAACGACATTACATACCTAACTCTTTTTTTTTTTTTTTAGTCTGTAACTCCTTTGCCGCTTAATATTTATGGCCTTATCACAACGAAGCAAACCGACGCCACTATTCAGGGGGGAAAAAATAATAATCAATATTTTATCCAAAAATTCTTTAGTTATCTCTTAATATCCTTGTTAAAATATTTACATAGGAAGAATAAAAATTACTAAAATGACTATAATAAAAACAGAATCTAATTATTTTTAATGGGAGAAAATGCACTGATGTCTGAACTAGGAGATATTTATGCGCCAGATGAATTTCTGTGAAAACATAAGAAAATAGGTCATAGATAGCGCAGCAAAGTTAAAGAAACCCTTACTCTGAAATTGCCACATGTATATACGAGTTTCCTTGGAAACATCGTGTTATATAATATGCTAGTTTGTGTTTTACAAACTGGAAATTTCCACAGAAATATTTCTGTTTGTCTTACATATGAAATCTATAATTTCACTATTTTTAGTTTTAAGTTTCCGCTTTGTTTCAATGCTCGATCTATTCACAGTTCGAGAGTATTTTTCAGAAACCCTCCGTGGTTATAATTAGCACAGAAGATTTATTTCATTTTATAATTCGTTTTTTTAAGAGAAAAAAAGATTGATGTTTATCATAAGTTTTTGGATCCATCAATTATTTCTTAACTTTTTTATATCAAAAAGGAAATCCAGATAAAAACATGCGAAATGTTGAATCATTTTTTTATTACATGAGCTGATCCAGACTTGCAGAGGATATTCAGCAACTTGCTGAACATCCTCTGCCATCTCATGCAGAAGTACCATATTTTGTACTTCAGAAATCAGCTTTTTCATGCAAACCGCCCATGTGGTGGTGTTCTAACGTCCACAATTTACAGACACCCGAAAACCTTATTTGTTCTGACATAATCTGAACAACCAACCATTCATCTTTCCTTTCTAATAGCTAGAATTGGAACTCTCGTTTTATTATTTTATTCAGTTCCTAAAACATATCTACATTACTGTGTCTCCAAAATATAATTTAGTACAATAAATTTCATGTCAACACCAACTTCATGTTTACTACGATTTTAGGTTTCTTTGGACAAGAATTTTTGAAATACATTTTTGGTAAGGAATTAAATGTATTGTAATATATTTCTTTACAGAAGCTCATTACAGAAATTCAAGCTGTATTTGCTAATATTCAAGGTTTAGACTCCATAGTTTAACCTAGGACACAACAATGTTGTGGCAACATTTACCTTCGATATTTGTCGCTCTAAACTTTCTCATCAGAGTGGAATCATCAAATGTGCATATTGGTAAGTAATTACAAAGGTATAATAATTTATTACCTAAACGATTTACTCTAGAAATTTTGTAGACTATATACGAGGGTGGTTTGAAAAGTTCTCGGCCTCGACCATAGATGGCAACGCTATCTGCAAGATTTTGTTTTCTAAGTTGGTACATCTGTCATAAGCATCCATGTGAAATTGCAAGTCATTATATCAAGTGGTTTGTTTTATACAGCTGTCTGAATCAACAATGTTGTCTGTATCCCTTGAAATGGATAAAATTGAGTATCGTGCAGTTATAAAATTCTTTGTAAAAGAAGGTCTAACGCACGCCAAAAGAAATTCATTCAAGATTCATGAAAGTTTATGAAAGTTAAGAAAATTAAGAAATGGGCTGCCGAGTTTAAACGTCACCATACCAGCCTTGAAGATGATCAACGTGAAGGACATCCAAAAAGTGTAACAACAGCAGAAATCATTGGTCAAGTGGACAATATGATATTGGATGAATGGCGAGTCAAAGTGCGTGAAATTTCTCAGACTATAGGCATTTCAAAAGAACGTGTAAGATATATTTTGCATGAAGAATTGCAAATGAAAACGCTTTGCGCAAGATGGGTGCCGCGCTTTCTCACAGCAGATCAAAAACACACTCGCATGTAAATCTCTGAACAGTGGTTGGAGCGTTTCAACAAGAATAAAACTGATTTTGTGCGTCGATTTATTACTATGGATGAGACTTGGATTCACCATTACACACCAGAATCCAAACAGCAGTCAAAACAGTGGACAGAAGCCGATTGTTCAGCACCAAAGAATACAAAGTCGGCTCCATCAGCAGGAAAAGTCATGGCATCGGTGTTTTGGGATGCTAAAGGCATTTTGTTCATTAATTATCTTGAAAAGGGGTAAAGCAATAACCGGGGAATATTATTACGATCTTTTAACCAGACTAGACGAAATAAGTTGTGAGGAAAAAACACCCGGTTTGAAGAAGAAAAAATCATCTTTCTTTAGGACAATGCACCTGCCCACAAAGGTGTTTGGGCAATGGTAAAATTAAGGGATGTGCACTATGAATTGTTGAAACCAGTGGCGCACCCAGAGGGGGGGGGGGGGCAAGGGGCCAGGGCACTCCCCAAAGAAAAGGAAAAAACACTAGAAAATTTTCCAAAAATATTTTCCTAATTAAAATTCATTTTTTTTATTTATGTTGTGTCGTGTCTTCTATTTCTATACTACTTATGAATTAGCGATCACTGCAGATGCTCAGTCATAAGGTCGTATGGATGCATAGTATGATAGTGTGTATTCGCAAATCGTCTACTCAACTCTCCCCCCCCCCCCCTAAGGTTAAATCCTGAGCGCTCGGCCCCCTCCAAGATTAAATCCTGAGTGCGCCACTGGTTGAAACATCCACCCTATTCTCCAGATTTGGCTCCCTGTGACTTCCCAAAACTAAAACTCTTCCTCGCTGGTCAGAGGTTTTTCTTCGAATCAAGAGGTGATTGCAGCTGTACAGGGGTATTTTGCAGATCTTACTGAGAACCACCACAGGGACGGGATAATGGCACTGGGGCATGGCTGGAATAAATGTATTAGTCTTAAGTGAGATTATGTTGAAAAATTAAAATTATTTTGGAATTATAAATTCGATTTTTCATTGTTAGTCCGGGAACTTTTCAGACCACCCCTCGTGTGTGTGTGTGTGTGTGTGTGTGTGTGTGTGTGTGTGTGTGTGTGTGTGTGTGTGTGTGTGTGTGTGTGTGTGTGTGTGTGTGTGTGTGTGTGTGTGTGTGTGTGTGTGTGTGTGTGTATAAACCCGGTTAACATGCATATTTTTATAAAGAATTGAATGACTAGAACCGAGATTTAAATAAAAAGGTTTTAATATTAAAACACGACTAGTTTCGGCTTGTAACAACTTTCATCAGGTGACATTATAAAAGAAAGAAAAAAAGAAAAAACATTAAACACTGAAGGTTAAAAGACTATGAACAACATAGAGAGTCTCTATACATAATTAGCATGAAAACGCTGTAGTTGTATTTAAATCTGTTCGTTCCTTTGTTACATTTTTGGGAGAATGATATAATCACGTAATCACAAGAAAGATATTTATTTAACCAAATATTTCGGTCTGGAAATAGCAGACCATCGTCGGTGGTATTACAAGAACAGTTTAAAAAATATACAAGCTAGAATACTAACAATAGATCGTTGAAATTAGAACTGGGGGGGGTGGGGGGGGGGGGGGGTGGGGGGGGGGGGGGGTGGGGGGGGGGGGGGGTGGGGGGGGGGGGGGGTGGGGGGGGGGGGGGGTGGGGGGGGGGGGGGGTGGGGGGGGGGGGGGGTGGGGGGGGGGGGGGGTGGGGGGGGGGGGGGGTGGGGGGGGGGGGGGGTGGGGGGGGGGGGGGGTGGGGGGGGGGGGGGGTGGGGGGGGGGGGGGGTGGGGGGGGGGGGGGGTGGGGGGGGGGGGGGGTGGGGGGGGGGGGGGGTGGGGGGGGGGGGGGGTGGGGGGGGGGGGGGGTGGGGGGGGGGGGGGGTGGGGGGGGGGGGGGGTGGGGGGGGGGGGGGGTGGGGGGGGGGGGGGGTGGGGGGGGGGGGGGGTGGGGGGGGGGGGGGGTGGGGGGGGGGGGGGGTGGGGGGGGGGGGGGGTGGGGGGGGGGGGGGGTGGGGGGGGGGGGGGGTGGGGGGGGGGGGGGGTGGGGGGGGGGGGGGGTGGGGGGGGGGATTGCTTCAGGAGTGAATCTTTTATACAAGTTTCTAAACAGAACAAATGGTCTAAAGTAGAACGATGTCTATGAAAGCCACACTGTATATTGGAGAGAACATTGTTGCTTTCTAAATACCAGAGAAGTCTGGCATGAACCATATTCTTTTTCATTTTATAAAAGCAGCTGGTGAGAGCAATAGGTCAATAATTATTTGCTTGTGCTGGATCCTTAACTGGTTTTGGGATAGCAATGCCAACTGACTTATGCCAAAATTCTGGAAACTCTTCCTTTGCAAGTATTCTGTTGCATATTAAAAGAAGGAGATCCACATAAGATGACAGTAGAGGTATCATTTCAAAATGGATGTAATCAGGCTCTACTGCACTAGGGTGAGACAGTAAAAGCTCTTTTTTATCATTTCTTAACAAATGGCTGAAGCTCACTGGTCAAAAAATTTAGCCTTTCTCTTGCTGATCATTTCAATATTAAAAATTCAGGAGGATATGAAGCTGTTGCCAAGAAAAGGCAAACTTTTCTCCCAAAGTGTCTGCAACAGCTTTGAGATCAGCAACAACACATCCATTATGGTCTAAGGTAGACAGCGTGCTCTATATCTATCTTTCGTTTTTCAGAATTTATTCCAAACAATTTTTGTACTGGTCATTTGATTAATTGATAAGGTAAATTGAATCCAAAATTGTTTTTGACTCTGCACATCTCACAAAATGTACTTTGGCCCTAGCATGCTTAAAAGCTATTAAGTTTGATGTGGTGAGGTATCTACGAAATATCTATCCCATGCACTGTGTTGATCTTTTTTGGCTGCCTGGCATTCTGGGTTCCACCAATTCTTTCAATAGAGTGGAAATCAAGATGTTCTTGGGAAAGGAGGCCGTTGTTTCCTGGACAATGCTGCTTTTATGTTTGATGGATTGTATCAGTATTACATTTTGCAAATTGGTAAAAGTGTTTCAGTCAACCTGGTCCATTTTCTATACGAACATTGCACTGTATCGCTGATATGCGTTTGATGGATTGTATCAGTATTGCATTTTGCAAATTGGTCAACCTAGTCCATTTTCCATATGAACATCCATATTCTCCTACATGGATGTTCCATATGGAACATCCATGTAGGAGAATATGTTATTGTGAAGCCATTGTGCAAAGAACAGGAAAACGTTCACTTCCATATATGTTCTTTTCCATATCCCCTGTGAGCAGTGGAAAAATGGAAGGGAAGCAGATTGTAAGATCAATTTCAGAATATGAGCAGGTAGGTATATGGAAGAAGGTATTGAGTCTATTATTCAAATGGGAGAGGTCATTATTATCAAGGATTTGTACAATGATATGACCTCATCTATTTATGTTGGCTTTATCCCACAGAGTATTGTAAATTAAAGTCACCCAAAAGAAATACGAGTTCAGGCAGTTACGAGATAAGGTTAACAAGGTCGATTTCATTTAACTCAGAACTCAGTGGTAAATAAATTGAACATACTGTAATAAGAAATCCCAGATAATTGCATTGCTAGTACTTCCAGAGCAGTATTAAGCTGCACATGATGGAAAGTACTTGAAACTTATTATAGACCATCCCTACATATCAGGATGTACCTAACACCAATAACTCCCTGATTTTTAAGCTCTGAACATATCTCCTCATTAGGAATATCAAGGAGATCCCATTCTGATATCCTCCAGCTACAAAATTGACTGGTATTCCACTCAATGATGTGGCTCTCAGTAGTTTCTTGGAATGTTGCTGACATGATGTTTCCATAAGGATATCACCAGAACATAATTTCTTAATAGTTTTGGGAGATCCTGCCAGTCCTAAACCCTTTTGAATAAAGAAGGGTGATATTTTTCCTATTGGCTTTTCACCTGTTGCATGGATGATCAAAAACACTGGTACAATTATACTAGTATTATATATCTTTTTATTTTTTTTTTCATACTTCTGTTACCAAATTTTGTATCTATAGTATCAGTACTTTGTTCCCCCCCCCCAAAAAAAAAAACATTTGAGGATGAAGAATTCATACTTGAGGAGGATTTTGGTTCAGTACTAGCTCCCTACCCACCATGGAGTCACACATGAATGTCCATTCACTGGCAAGCAATGACCACTGTGCTTGGGAGTGGGATGCCAGGGCTACTCCGCATGCTATACCAACACCACAGTAAAATTTGGATCCTGACTTCAGACCATGGGCTGAGAGATTTACTGCAACACCACTGATCCATGCAGGCAAGTCCACTAGCCGACTGATCTTGGCCAGGCCATCCAGGATCACCTGTCTTTCCAAAGCAGAGGCCAAAATAGTACAAGACTACCAGGATCACCCTTTCCAGATGTCCACAGGTTGTACCGCATGGCAAACACAGCAGCAGGGAGTTGGATTCCAGTGATAGTGGTCTGGAAGTAGAGCAGAGAATACAGAAAGAAAAGAAAAGGAGAAAGAATGAAAAGGACCAGTACTATCACTGGGAGGTCCCCTTAACCACAAACGGTGCCACAGAAGGAGGGGTGAATTTCATCGCGGTATATAATAGTAATAAAGTATAGTCAGACATTTGTTGTATGGAACATTTTAAATAAATGCATTTTCTGTTATGATAACGTCTTCATCAAATTAGCTAACACAAAGTTCTCTGAGAAATATAATTTAATGAAGTATAATATTATTAGTAAAAAGAACATTACCGTGTTTATACTGATCATATTAATAACTCACCATGCTAATTATTAAGACTGGCTTCCTGCCATAAACATCTGATAATGCTCCCATTATTGGAGATGCAAGAAATTGCAAAAATGAAAAAAGGGATCCTATTAAACCTATTGAAAATAACGAAATGCTCAGTAATATATTAATAAAACATACTGACCTGCACACCTCAGAGATATGGCAGCTTATAAAGTTCAAAACGATGATCACATCATTTAAATATACAAGCTATAAAATTAACTTTCACATCACTCTTGTTATCTCCTAAGTAACTTTTATCAGATCAGGCACAGGAATATCAATAGAACAGTTATGAGTTATCCATGAAAATATTATCAAGATGTGCTTCTTAAGATTTTAGGAAGAGGAAGTTTCAGCTTCTGGTTCTTAATATTAGTTAAAGACTCAGGGTGTTTTATTAAATGAACTGCATGCAAATCACATTACCTTACCTTAGCAGCATTCCATATAATCACTAGGACTGCAGCCAATTATAGAATTATCTAATTTAAAGAGGAATAATAAAATGTAAAAGAATGGCAACAAAATCGTAAGGATTTACAAGAGGTAGAAATAGAAGCTAGTTGTAACTTCAACTCAGCTTCTATTTCTACCTCTTGTAAATCCTTACGATTTTGTTGCCATTCTTTTACATTTTATTATTCCTCTTTAAATTAGAGAATTCTAATTTAAAGAGGAATAATAAAATGTGCTAACTAAATAGCACAACTACAATTTAGACATTTTGCTTTTTTTTTTTAATGTAAAGATTTGAAATTGAATATGATGATCTCTTAAAGTTATTAGGAACTTCAGTATTATTATAATTATTATCCAGGCATCTAAATGGAATCTAAAGACTCATTGCAAGAGGCTACATTACTCATTGTATTCACTCAATGCCAATCATAACCTTTCATAACTTATTCACTGACAAAATACTCGCATCCATCTCCTCCATCTCCGAGAATCTATTCCACTCAATTTTCCAAGCAAAACAAACCTAGTTCTTCTCATATCCTTGCTAACCATACTCTTATACAACTGCCAGGGATGAACTCATTTGCTCCTCTCGTGTGTTAAAATTTTCTTCTACATTCTACATCTATTGCCAGCCTGGTTGGCCAAGTGGTTAGTGTATCCACTCTCCGGCCAAGAGGCCGAGGGTTCAAATCCCGCCATGGGCATAGATGTTTGTGATTGTCCTATAAACTTTGTGTAGAAAGGGAATCTGTGACCCTACCACTTATTCAAGCAGAAGACATCATTGCTAAAACCACGTGAGGTACAGCAGTGACTATACAGCGTCTATGGACATCAAGTGTGAAAAAAAAAAAAAAAATCTATCCTATAAAATCCCTTTAGTAAATTATGTTTCTGTTATATCCCTTCATTTTCACCTACATACCAAAGTTTGTAACCACAAACTTTCAGTCTATTCTTATGCTTAGTATTCCATGGGCATGTCACAATCTTGGATACCACAATGAATCCTCTATATTGTTCTCAAGAAACCCAAGCAACCAAATCTGTGCAGAGTAATCCACATGTGATTATATCAAGATCTTGCGAAAAGGTACAATTTCCTTGTAGGTGTTTGAGTATTGTTTAACAGTGAAGTTTTCCTTATGTTAATTTGCCAACCTCTTGAATAGCTACCGCAATTTTTTGCAGTCTGCTTCCCAAAGTCTACACTTTGCAATTCTAGACTGAATCATTCTTGCCTACATTCTCAGTCTACTTAAAATCACTATAATTATGATCTCTGAAATGTTATATTTCATATAAGCTTACTGGAAATGAACCAAAATCAGTATAAAGAAAAACATAATGCAGAAAGTGAAAAACCAGGTGTGAAGATATGAAAATTATATAAATTGAAAAATGGGAAAATAAATTCTGAATGCAAATATACAAAAGCCAGGAATCAAAAAATGAAAAACTAGTAGTATACCTGACAAGCATCACACTGCTCCTCCAATTACCATATTTCCTTCCAAGAATGTTTGGGTATGTTCAATCTTTATGTATCTTGAAAAACAAACTTGTATTTTGGTTTAACCAATAGGAATACAATTTGGTCGGCTAAATCCCAAATTGCCAGCCCATCCTCGTTCGTTCTGTATCCAGGTAGATACCCAACAGGGTGCACCACGAGAAAGTGAGGATTGAACATTAGGTCAGAAACCCTGGTCGGTTCTCCCCATTCCTTTAAAGGCTATGTGGAGGTCTCTTCTCAGTTATACAGCTTTGACCCTTAGTGTTCAAACCAGTTTTAACTTATGGATTTGAGAGCTGGGTCATAAGTAAAACACTTGACCAAAGACTAGAGACTGCAGATATGAGAGTCCTGAGAAAGATTAGAGGCATGAATAGATGGCATCAATGGCAATATCATATTAAAAACTAGGATATTAGGAAAGAACTATCCAGGAATGCATTAGCAGTGCTAATCTCAGGTGGTATGGTCACTTAAACAGAATGGGTGAGGAAAGATTAGCAAAATGAGTGTTCTCTGTCAGGTTGGCAGGAAAATGACCCAGAAGAAGACCAAGATATAGGTGGATTGATAAGGTACAATGTGCCTTAGACGATAGAAATATAAGATCTGATAATGATAATATTGGAGTCTTGACAAGTAACAGACTGATTTGGAGGAAAATTGTAGATAGGAAGTTAGTAATGATGTAAATTTTTCATGTAGTACTATCATATCCTGTACACCCCTTGAGGGTACATGTCAGGAATTTGATGATGATAATGAAAAACAAACTTTAATTAGTATGCTTTAAATTCTTGAATATTTTAGCATAAGGAACATATAATTCTGAGATTAAAAAATATTATAATCCCTCAATTATGCAATCACAGTGAGAAATCAATTTGCTAGTTGGATAATTAAAGGACAATTAACTAAAGGTATAATTATATAGTGCTGTACTAACTACTTGATCAGTTCTACTGTACTTTATTCACTGCACTTACTAGTTCTACAATTCTCAAATAGTTTTGTCATTTTATAGTTTTGTAGTTGTGAAATTTTTTGGGAGAATTTATTAAATGTAAGTTAAAGAACAAGACATTTACTGTACACAGTCAAGCTGGAAATTAATCAACTGCTGGTAATTGTGTAATAATGGATGTGTGATGACGTGTACTTAGCAGGAATTATTACATTGAAAAACGCAATGCATGTTGAATAACAGATTTGCATGAGCAATATTTCTGATGAACAGTGATAACTGATACAAGATGATGATGCCTTGATTTATAATGCAACTGGTGTAAGCATTTTCTAACAAAACCATTTTAGTAAGACATTTCATTTCTTTCCTTCATTGGTGGTATAATAGGTCATACCAAATTTTTGCTTCTTTTCTTTTCCAAATATTTAGCATCCTGTAGCATACAAATCTTTTTTTTTAATAGCATTTAGCATATTCTAGTTTAGAAGGATCTTGAGATCTTGCATAACAGGATGAAGGCTACTGTCAGGTCATCAATGAAAAAAACTTTCTTCCAAATTCTTATAGTACAAATCAAAATATATCAATCTACCACAAGATGCTATAAAGTAATCAAGTGATATTGATATTATTGATATCACTTAAAGAACTGGAGGTTGTAGACTTAGGAAATACTTCATGGTGGGAAAGGGTGTTCCACAAAACTGAGATAGATGGAATGAAAGATGATCAGCAGTAGCTGGCTCAGTGAGTTGGCAGTTCAAGTTAAAGAATGTACGGCAGCCATTGCTCATGCTGCTCATGACTTATTTTTAACAGTATTAACAACATCAAACAATTTTATCAAAATATGTTTTATTAACTGCTTATTGCTAAATTTCAAATCAGAATCATCAGAACAAAACACAGCTTGTATTGTAACAATGAGTAAGTGAAACAATGCAATTGTAATGGACAAAAGATCTAAAGTCTTATTTTGGCACCTTACAATATTAAAAAAAATATATTAAAAAAAATTTTTTAAAAATAAAAAAAAAACATTACAGCTATGTGGGAGTTAGTTGCTCTTAGGATAATAGTCTCCCAAATGTTTGGCAAATTAATGCAACCATATTTGTTCAGGTAGAGGAATTCTTCAAAGCCAAGGCTGAAAAAAATAATCGTTCAGATCTGTAATGACTTCTAAATAGCACGTTCATTTTCTTCCATCTAATCCTGTGTGAAGGAGTGTCTAAAGTATTGTTGGCCAGTCCTGATCTTCCTATTTGCCCATAGTAGGCCAAGTCACAGGGGAACTTCATACACTCCAGGGTGTGCTAGAGGGTGAAGTTTATTCTTAGGCGAGCGGAGAGCAGATCAGAGTTGCTAGTTTAATATGAGGTTTGAAAGTGGTGCGAAGGCCATGTTTCGTGTTTTGGCTATCTTTTCTGTTGTACCTCTGACATAGGGAATAGAAATGGTAATGTTGTGTTACTGTGTATTAGGGGAGGGAGGGATAATGGGACTATGTAGTATTTTGTATCTTGACATATTTTGTAGGAATTGCAGCCATTGGCCAAGAACATATGGCACAGACTGAGGTCTGTGGACAGAGCTGTATCGCTAAAACAAATGGCTCTGTGTGCAAGTGTTTTAAATGCCATACTGTTGGACTGGATGGTGTAATTGTTTATGTAGGTACTTTCCACACTCTCTCTCTCTCTCTCTCTCTCTCTGCATGTGTGTGTGAGAGAGATCAATCTAAAAGGCAGGTGACTAATGTATCAAGAAATGTAAACAGTTATTAGATTCTTTTTCTACTGTGAAGTGGAAACACATCATTAGGATAAGACGCATCCTAAGTGTCTTGTCCATGGGACCAAACAGCAAACACGTCATCTACATAGCATAACCACACTTTGTTTTCAAAGTGTTCCATGTAAAAGTTTGCTAGGGAGGGGGGGGCATAGCACTACCATTAATCTGTTAATATGAATGCAGTGGAACCTCGGTTATTGAACGCCCCTGTTCTTGAACAATTCGGTTCGTGAATATATTTTCCGAACAGAATTCGAATTCGGTTCCCGAACACGCAAACGGCAACCAGGTGCTCCACGTGCTGAGCTGTAAGGCAGGAAAGCATCAGTTATGCAGCCTTCGTTCAGTGCAGACACCTGCTCGAATTTGCAGTGAGTTTTCTTGATTTTCTTTTTTTTTTTTCATAAATTATTATTAATTAAGCCACCATGGGGCCGCAGAAGAATAGTGATAGCAGCAAAGTGAAAAGAAAAGTTGCTAGAACCATGATAAAGATGAAAAAAGAAATCATATCCAATCATGAAAATAGCATTCGTGTCTCAGATCTTACTATGCAATTCGGTATGGCGAAATCAACGATCTGTACAATACTCAAAAATAAAGAGGCAATCAATTTTCGTCTATATTTTATCTATTTATTATGTTTATTCTTTTTATGTAAGATTTTATGCATTTTCATTATTTAAATAAAGGGGATATTAAATCCCACATAGTTTCAAAACCGAATAAGAAACTCAAAGATTGGAATCAGAGAGTTTCTTGCCGAATATAGTAAACTATAAAGTATCGGCGAACACTAGCGTTAGCTAATGCAAGTGATCCTAGTACATAGTACAATACTGGGCAGCTCGTTGCAAAGGTGGAGGAAGAAGTTCAGATCGCTATTCTTAGATATTTTCCATAATGTAAAAACACATTTCCTAGGAAATGTATGCTGTTATTACATTATGGAGGGAGGTCACTACCCAGACCGGTTTCAGCCTTTTTTGAGGCTTCATCAGTGAGTAGCTAGACCTAATACCAAGGTGTATAGCGAAAAGAACTTATGTACTTTGCGAACGAGTTTCCCAAACAGGTGCAACCATTAAGTTACTTAAGTATAAAGAGCTAATAAGCTTCATTTCGGCAATGAAAACATTACTTAAATTAAGGGGATATTAAATCCCACATAGTTTCAAAACCGAATAAGAAACTCAAAGATTGGAATCAGAGAGTTTCTTGCCGAATATAGTAAACTATAAAGTATCGGCGAACACTAGTGTTAGCTAATGCAAGTGATCCTAGTACATAGTACAATACTGGGCAGCTCGTTGCAATTTTCATTATGTTTATATACGATCTTATGCATGAAGGACTGTTGTAAAGGTTTAAATAAACAATCATCTGGGGTTCGGGAACGGATTAATCCATTTTACATTAATTCTTATGGGAAAATAGTTTCAGTTTTCGAGCAATTTGGTTTCCAAACAGCCTTCGGGAACGAATTAAGTTCGACAACCGAGGTTCCACTGTAATTCA
Organism: Typopeltis vanoorti; assembly: GCF_054136105.1. Classification (NCBI taxonomy): domain Eukaryota; kingdom Metazoa; phylum Arthropoda; class Arachnida; order Uropygi; family Thelyphonidae; genus Typopeltis; species Typopeltis vanoorti. The sequence continues at coordinate 156,321,951 of NC_143549.1, read as the reverse complement.
TTGTAAATATGAATAATTCAAAGATATCAGAGGGAAATTTAGACTTGATCAAATCAATAGTGTCTATAATTGGTACATTGGTAAATAAAGAGGTGACATCAAAACTAACCATTATGTCTGAATTTTTAAGAATATGATTTTTAACTGGTGTTTTGAAGTGGACTGAATTTTTTTACAAAAGCAGAGTTGCCAGTAAGGGGGAGCAAGCGACTTGGCTAACTGTTGTGCCAGTTTATACGTGCTATCGACTATGAGGAGTAGGGGGATATGAGGTTTGTGGATTTTTGGTGATCCCTAAATACAGAGTGGTTTATTAACATGAACTGGTTTTATTATTATTTTTTTTTTTTTTGATGATTTCTTTTAGCCAGGAAGTCACTTTTTTCACTAATTTTCAGACTTTTTTTCCCTTTGAGACATAGTGGCGTCTCAATCTATAATTTGGTACGTGGAACCGTCACACAGGAGATCTTGATATTTCTTGTAGTATACCAACATCCACATTAAAAGAAGTCCCATGCAAGCATATTCTAAATAGGGACTACAATTATAATATCTAAATAAGTCCTCTAATAAGAATGGGAACAGCACTGTGAATCTAGCAGTTTATTACACTTGATAAGAACTTATATTCTGGTTTTAATCCTGGAGTAATCAAAGTTTGCATTTGAAGTATCTTCATATGCAAACTACTCATATAGAGACTTCACATTAATTGCCTCCATATCTCATAATGCAAAACACTACCTAGACTGGTTTTTAACTTTATTTAGGCACATCAGTGGGAGGCTAGAGCCAGATATCAACATTAAATCAATGCAGAAATAAGCCACAGAAATATATGAACTAATGAAGCAATTGACACTTCATGTGCAAAACTTTGCTTATGCTTGGGTAAAGAATTAAAACAGGAATATAATTGTTAAAAAGTATATTGTCAAGTACAATATACTTTTTAACCCAACAATAAAACCTTCTACAAAAATCCAGAAATTCCTAGTTTGAAAACATGTGACCATTGTGGAAGGTCATGCAAATTTCATGATTGCATCATCTCCCAAAAGCTGGTTGCTTTGGAGACACAACAATAAATATTGTATCCTCTATTATATCCTATTCAGTCAACCTTTAATATAATTTTTATCCAAATAACTAAACAATATCAAAAACTCCATCCCCTTATTCCTGATGGTTCTGGTATTAATATGTATGAATGAATTGCAGAAACTTTATCCAACATTCCTTGAACATTTTTATTTACACTCTCTCTTGGCTTAATGGTCCATAACAACCCTATACTTCTCTCAATGGACAACACTTCCCCTAGAAATCTAATTCTCCCAATTCATTCAAGTGGAAGCCATCAGTCATATATATAAATCTTTTTGTCCATCAAATTTGACTCAATTTCTTATCTTTCTGTAACTCTTTCCTATCTTCTGTTATTTCATAGTTGTCATCTTTCAGATCACTCATACTTCTCTTTTTTTGCATTCTAAAAGCATCACTAACATTGTTAATCTTCATATCAGAAAAGCACAATTCATCACACTCTAATCTACCACACTCATGATCATGGGATCAATATACAATAGATTCCATACTCTCCCTTTTCTTACCTTACACCTTTATTTTCTCTTCTCTGCCACTCACAGATCACTCAAGCTCACTCTGTACTGGGAATATATTGAAAGGCTTAAGGTGTTGTTGATTATTCATAACAGTGCTTCACAGAATAAACACCACCAAGAGAAGAAAAAAATAATTTATTGAACTCATCACTGTAAGAATTTGACAAAAGGAGTGCTCCTAAACACAATAAGCTTCTTATTATACTGTTCTTATGTTTGGGGTGGTGCCCCTGAAATCTTAAAAATTCTTAAAGCTATCCAGAATGTTGCTGCTGATAGATAATCCCTTCCTCTCTCTCTCTGACTCAGTTCAACCACTATGTCACGGATAGTCTATGACTGATATAGTGGATGAAAAGATGTAACAGCAGTTGAAAAAAGAACTTTGGCAAAGACAAAAGATCTGAAAGGTTTGCTGCTTTCTACAGGCACTTCCATGGACAATGCTCCACAAAATCGACATTCATCATTCTTCCACTTTCCAATGCATCTATTAAAGCAGCAACTGATATTCCTTTACAACCAAACTGCAAATACACTAAACCGGCTTCTCTACCTCTTTTATTCCATCTGCTTCTGCTTTCTGGGACAGCCTCATGAAGTGCTTCCTCAACAATTGCAACCGTCAGGTATTCAAACCTAGTATCAATATACAGAGACCCACCCTTTCTTACAAAATGTTTGCCTACATCCTGCATATGGCAATGTGTTATATCTTCTACCACCTGGCTGTAGGATTTATTTCCTTTATTTAAATGTCAACTTGTCAGGGATCATCATTCTGCCAAATGCTTTAACTAAGTAACCTTTTTATGACATGTTAATATAGCATCACTGTGGCCATCTTATAAAATAAAAAATTGAAGTATTAATAAAGTATTATACTGATACTTCAGTTAATATCTCCAGCATGGTAAACCAGCAGTTCAATCCTTTCCAGTAGTCAATAAACTTATTTCACAAATAAAAACTATAAAATAATATTTTCAAACAGTCTCATATCTATAATAAATCAAATTAAAAAGATTAACTTTTAAATAGCTCAAATTACTATAAACATGGATAATTCCAGAAACAATATTGTGCATCATGTTTTATGCACAACCATGTTGAACACTGCAAAGTATGTTATGGGTCTAGTACAATGGAAACAACTTTTCGTGAATTGTTCTATTATCTGCAATCAAATTAAAAAATTTAACCTATATGATATATGCATCATTAAAGTTTTTTCATATACCAATACTAGTATTTGTTGTTAAAAACAAAAATAAAAATGTATTAAATTAATAAGAAATTTTATTGTTAGTATTATACACAGGCTTTGTCATTAATGAAATGGTAATTTTATTGTTATTATGGACTTGAAGGTCACACAGGATTTCAGCTTTTTAAATTGGCCTACAATCCAAAAAAAAATATTGCTGACCATTGATCTGCAGTTTACATTTTGTATTTGATGTTCTAAATCACAAAGAATTTAAAAAGGATGAACATAAGTCATGCAAAAAAGAAGTAAGATAAGTATAAATAAATAACAATAATTTTAAACTGGATTTTGTTCTTATTGAAATTTGAGCTAAATAGCTGAGCAATACTGAAAAAGGACCATTCATTTATAGAAAGTAGTTATTTCATTTCGAAGTGAAATAATAAAAATTATTGCATAGGCATTAAACAAACTAAAAGAATAAAATTAAAACATTTAAGCATTTCATATTGTTGACACTTTGTATGTGCAAAAATGTAAAGCAATCATAGCTACATCCAAGAACTGGTGTTATTGAAGGCAACAAACATGTAGTTCCTTAGTGTATGCAGGGTAGATATAATGAAAAACTATCACTGATAAAAGAGTGTACTATTTTGCAATATCAAGCCTAGCCAATTAGCTAATGCTAAAGAATTAATATTAACCAAATCTATCACTGATTTAACTTAATATGTCTACCTTTTATATATATATGTGTGTGTGTGTGTGTGTGTGTACACACCCACACATATGCATGTATATACATACACGTACACGTTTAAACTTTCAATATTTAGCACCATTTGAAAACGGTATCCCAAAACAAGAATTATTACTCACCAATACTCAACTGCATGCTGGTCATTTGCAGTAAGAATAATTAGAGTGCCATCTAAATATTACTGAGCCTCTTTCAGTTATTATCACTGTCATAAATAATCATTAAAGGCAGTTTATAACTTATTCCAAAATTGGTACTAACAGCTATAACAAGCATATTTTAACTAGTAAAAGATTTGGTTATTTTTAGAAATGCTATACTTGTCTAAGTCAATCTCGTGATCCTCAATAAAAATTATTTTTCTCACTTAGTGGTGAAAATACCAAAGTTGTTTATATGTGGTGATTGATCTTCTATCAGTACAGAACATGTCAGTGATGTTATTATGAAATCAGATTTCCGTGACTACCTCAAATTTATATTAGTTACTTTACCAGGCTGTTAAATTAAAAATTAACCTCTCTACTGGCCAAGGTGGATGAAATAGTGAGACCAACCTGCACTTCTCATCAATGTTATTCAATAGGTGTTACAGAATCGTATCCAGATTTATCTGGACGTATATATATACACGTCCCGGCCGGTTGGGGGGGGGGTAATAAACAGTTTACTGTTAATTAATCCTGAATTAAGCATGAAACACAATTATATAAGTTGGCGCATGTGATTTCTTTAAATAGTATATAATAGAAAATAGTAAAATATATAAATTTTAAAATCTGTATTTTTAAATAAGAGAAGAAATAAGATAAAAAAAGTAATATTTTATTACTCTGTTTATATTTCGCTATTAATTTAAACTAGCATCAGAGCAGGATCGACAAATAGCCTTATCGAAATCATTACAAAATTGGTTCACAAATGCACAACAACAATGTTATACTCACACAAAAAAAAAAAAAAAAAAAAAAAAGATTCTTCCTGCCTTATATTTGACAACCAAAGATAAGAGATTTCTCATCTTGTGATAACTTACTAGCTCCCAGTCTTTCTCATAAACATCTCAAATTTCATGGATGAAGAGATTTCATCCATGAAATTTATTCAAGTTCACTCTCTTTCAAAAAAGTGATACCTGACTTCTGAACAGCAATTAACTCTACACAAATCATAAAGCCATCCAACCACTGACTACTGCTCTCATATTTGGGATAGTGCCCCTAAAAACCACTAACAATCCTTCATTGCGGTTATAAGTTTGAATTTCTAGAATCTATTCCAATTCAAGGAATGGATTAGAGGCAAGGGATATTTTATTGAATATTTTCTACCACTTCTTTCATTTAACATTCTTTGAAAATAATTTGCTGGCATGAATTTACCAAGTGCATATCCACACTCCAACCCATAGGTAGTGAGTTCAAATTCTGCTAAGTAAGGAATATCTGTGATTGTCTTTAGGTGGGAGCATTTCATCACCTGGTATGAGACCACCATCCTGCTTACTGGAGGCCTGAAGTAGTTTGAAAAGAAAAGTTTCACATTAGATCTCTAGATCATTTAAAAAAACAAAAACACAAAAAATATAAAATTAATAAAAATTGAAGAAAAAAAAAAATCTTAGCCCATCTAAAGTACTATGTAGTAAAATTACTTCAGACATGTAGAATATCTTTGTCTTCAGTTTTCATGTCACCAAAAGACATTTTTTATTTAAGTATAAAGAGCTAATAAGCTTCATTTCGGCAATGAAAACATTACTTAAATTAAGGGGATATTAAATCCCACATAGTTTTAAAACCGAATAAGAAACTCAAAGATCGGAATCAGAGAGTTTCTTGCTGAATATAGTGTGTTTTAATAAAATGTGTTTTTACATTATGGAAAATACCTAAGAATAGCAATCTGAACTTCTCCCTCCACCTTTGCAACGAGTTGCCCGATATTGTACTACGTACTAGGATCACTTGCATTGGCTAACGCTAGTGTCGCCGATACTTTATAGTTTACTATACTATATTCGGCAAGAAACTCTGATTCCGATCTTTGAGTTTATTCGGTTTTAAAACTATGTGGGATTTAATATCCCCTTAATTTAAGTGACATTTTTTATATTCTTATCAAAGTCTTCATAACTTTTGTTTAGCTACTCTCGTGCATCATGTCACTTGCTCATTTTTCGCTGTATATTCTCGAGATCTATCTCAGTGCATGCCGACTTACTTGCTAGGAACTTTTGAAATGCTTTTGTATTTCCCATAATTGCCTTTTTAACTTCCTGAGTTCATCAATGGAGTTCTGATTTTTCTACCCTTGTTAACAACTTTACCATGTCCCCTCTCTGGTTAGAGAGGGACATGGTAAAGTGCTGTTAATAAATGTTAAAGTCCTCCTCTTCATGTCAACAAGGTACTTCTGTAATTCTTATGTCCATTCCACTTCTTTTCTATTTATGCTTCTTACATTCATAGTACCTATCTTAAATTCTGCTGATGTCGAGTTGAGTTTGTTCCAGTAGCTAATTTTTTACCGTTTGCCATAGTTTGCTGACATAAATAGCAGGAACTTTACCTTCCCTTTATTAATGCTTTTGATATACTTCAATTAGTGCAATACATAGGTAAATGATGACAAAAGTTTGTATTTTCAGAAGTTCTGGTTCATTTTCAATTTTCTTTTCTGATAACACTTTTAATTCCCTTATAGGGAGTAGGCGAGGCTGTTTAGCCCTAACTTTTTGGAGATTGAGGGGGCATTTCAAGCTCCATTGATTCCAATCAATAGCTGGCCCAAGATTATCACTAATTATATCTGGCATCCAGTGAAGAGATGACAAGGGCCACTATCTTGTGATCCCTAGTCTTAACACTATATATTTATTGTATGAGATAGCATGGGTTCTATGGTCAATTTACTTGAGTTTACAAAATGAAACATCCAAGTTTCTTGGAGGAAAAACCCAGCATATCCATGCCAGAGATCGACTAACTCAGGAACCGGTTGAAGAAAGGCTTAAAAAATGTTCCTCTAGTTGGCCACTAGAATTGAACGTAGATCTTTCTTCAGGTGGTGAAGTGCTGTGGAGTGCAAATGCCACTTCCACTGAGCTACACAGTCTCCATCAAAATTTTTTAAATCTTTAAATGCAATCAGTGATCATTTACTTGGCTACAAAATAACTAAATTTATTAATTTTTCAAAATAGTTCCTAATGCTACAGCGAAAGCTTTTATGCAATTTTCTCTGTTGTTATTATTATTGTGTGGAGTTTCTCTCAATTTCCTCATCTGTCCCTTAGAACTGGCTGAGTCCTTCTAATGAGGGATTTTTGTTAGTATGTATATTTTGACATGTAGATCTGTGTGTGTTCACAGGTTGGTTTGCCTGTTTTGAGGGACAAAAAAATCCAAGTTTCTGGGTGGAAAAAACCCTCTACTTCCATATGACTGGATAAAGGTTCCTCACATCATTAAGGGAAGACATTAATCAAAAACAGCCATAAAAATGGCACAGTGTCCTAGTGCATTGTTCTAAACTAAGACACTTCTTCCTCATGAAAAACAACATGGCAAAGGTTCTATATTCTCCATACCTGGTAATGACTTTCTACAACTTCTGTCTCTGAAGATGAAACTGCAATTCAGAGATTCAAGGCCATTTCAGAAATCCAGATAGAATTCCACGATCTGAAATGAAGACTACAGCAATACTTTCTGCAGTGGCAAAAATACTTAACTCAGACTAAAGTCACAAGACTTTACTTCAAGTTCCAGCTAGTCCATAAACTTTTGGGTAGCATCTCATATGTTTTTTTATTAATCATATTTTGTAACTGAACTAAAATTAAATGAAAAATAATATCAAAAAATAGTTAAAAAAAAACAAAAAAACAAGAAAAATCTAACCAAACATCACCAACACTAATTTTTTACCAACAAAAAGAGTTTCCACATCCACAGTCTAAACAGTAATATAAACGTGTGGGAAGGCTTATGTGTTCATCATGCATGTTGATTATTTTTAACAATATAGATGAAAACACAGACTGATAAGAAAATAACTATTTATGAACTTATTGCTTTTTGCTGTATTCTATCTAGCATCTTCAGAGCACAAAAACAGTTTGTCACAGTAAGCAAGACAACCACAATCTGATATAACAATGGGACTACTTTGAACAATTGTAACATGCAACACAAAGACAACACTTCTAATTAGGAACTATCTACATTGGGAAAAAAACAGAAAAAAAACCCAGAGAGAATGCAGGTATTAGTTTGGTCTTAAGAGGACTGTCTCCCAAACCTTCAGCAAATTTATACAGCCATACTTGTTGAGGTTTGGGGTATGTTTCAAGGCTTCTGTTGATTCCAGGAACAACCTCTCTGACTTGTAAAAGCTTCTGTGCAGCACTTTTGTTTTTTTCCAATCGATCCTGTGTGCAGGGATATCTAAAGCATTAACCCCATCAATTTACCCCCAATGTCTACCACAGAAGACTACAACAAAACTGTCACCATCCCATACATTAAAGGCACATCTGAAAAGATATCTAGGGTGCTTAACAAACACCAACTATGCACTGCATTTAAACCGTGCATGAAATTGGCAACTCTCATCTGTTCACCCAAGGACAGAATCACTCCTTTACCACATCCAGAAGTCTAGGAAGTGCCCTGTTCGTGTCATCGAGCCTACTATGGGCAGACAGGAAGAACTATGGACATCTGCCTCAGTGAACATTAAAAAAAATATATCCAGCACTATCACTATGGCAGGTCAGGTCTAGCAAACCATGCTTTAGATACCCCTGCACACAGGAAGGATCGATTGCAAAAAAACAAAAGTGCTGCACAGAAGCTTTTACAGAGAGGTTATTCCTGGAATCAACAGAAGCCTTGAAACATATTCCAAACCTCAACAAGTATGGCTGCATAAATTTGCCGAAGATTTGGGAGATGGTCATTTAAGACCGAACTAATACCTGCTTTTTCTCTCTCTGATTTTTTTTTTCCCTCCCCAACATAGATGCCATCTAATTAGGACTTTAGTCTTTGTGTTGCATGTTACAATTGTTCAAACTAATCCCACTGTTATACCAGATTGCTGTCGTTTTGCATAGTGTGACAAACTGTTTTTGTGCTCTGAAGATGCTGGATAGAATACCAGCGAAATATCAGCAATAAGTTAATAAATAGTTATTGTCTTATCAGTCTGTGTTCTCATCTATACCATTAAAAATAATCAACAAGCAATATAAATGATGTGCAACAGTAGTTCTGGTTTAGATGACCTAGAGTCATCTAAACCAGAACTACTATTCCTATCAAAACCCCAACTGGCAACCTTAACAGCCACTGTCCACTTCAACTGTCCTAGTCACACATTACAGCTCTTTCTGCCACAAGGGCAGCACGTGTGCATTTGTCAGAACTGACATGCCAGAGACTGAAACTCCTTAAATCCTCACTGTTTGATCTGCTCTGGGTCAAAATTTCTCTAGCAAATCAACCTGCCTTTATCATATGCTCCCTCTATTGCTCTCCAAACTCCATCAACCACTCCAACCTCTTCAGCTACCTCTCTCTAAAGCTCAACTTTCTGCAGTTGAAATATCCCAATAGTGAGGTCATCCTTCTTAGGGACTTCAACATCCACAACTCACACTGGCTCCCCTTCTCCAGTTTCACTGACAAAGCAGGCAGAGATGTTGGTGTTTGCCATCACCAATGACCTATTTCAGATCATCAATCTTCCTACAAGAATACCTGACAATTCATTCCAATTTGCCAACATGCTTGAACTATTCCCAACAGCTTGCCTTCCAAGTATACTGTGGTTTCCAGTTCTCTTGGTAACCCAGACCACAGCCTCATACATCTCTTTTGCAACAGAACAACCTTCATCCAACAGTTCAGTCTGGTGTCCTTTAGCAGTACAAGAGTGCCAACTGGGAGGATCTCCGTGACTTCTATTACTCCTTCTAATGGTGGTCCGACTACTGCTTCAGTTCTTCTGATCCAAATATCTGCTCAGACTAAATGACAGAAATCGTGCTCATGGGAATGAAAGCTTTCATCCCTTATTCCACTCCAAATTCTCAGCCACCAGCCAAGTGTTGGTTCTCAAAAAAGTGTGCCAATGCTGTAAAAGAAAAAATCTCTGCTTACCACAAATGGCTCAAGACCAAAACTCCAGCTGCCCACTCTGCAGCTTGCAACAATTGCAAAAGAATTATCACCAAGTTCAAGTCAGACTTTGAAAGGGCCAAATGCTGAATTTGCTTTCTGCCCAAATGGCAGTCACTCCTTCTGATCCTTTGCAAAGGCAATTGGGCACAACTTCTGCCTACCCAGGTTTCCACCACTCTCATATCTCAATGGTACTGTAGTTACCTCACCTAAAGACAAGACCACTTCTCTTCCAATTCCTGCATTGATGACCTGGACAAAGATCCCTCCACTCCATCAAGAACAGCTCCCTTCATGTCTCCCATATTCTTCCCACAAAAAGAAATCCAAAGAATCCTTAATAACTTGAACAAAAACAAGACATTTGGTCCTAGTGGTATCCCACCTATTGTGCTAAAAATTGTGCCCCAGAACTAACACCTATCCTGTACCACCTCTTCAATCTATCCTAATCAACTGGTATCTACTCTAGAACATGAAAACAGGTCCATATCCAGCCCATCCCAAAGAAAGATGATAAAAGTCAACCAACAAACTACCGTCCAATTGCTCTCACTTCTGTTCTCTCTAAAATTTTGGAGAAGGTCATCAACAACCAACTCTTGAACCACGTAGAGACATACCAACTAATCAGTGACCAGCAGTATGGATTCCAACACTTGCAATCTACAGCTGATCTTGCTGAAGTATTAGAATGCTCAAGATCCACCATGACCAAAGACCTAAACTCAGATCTTCTAACTATATCCCAGTGGGGCAAGAACAACCTTGTAAACTTTAATGTCACCAAAACCAGTTCTGTCTGATTTCCTCAAAAGAAAGAGCTCACTTCCCTCCCACTTACCTTCAGTAATACTGTGATATCCAAACACGATCAGATTTCTCTTCTTGGACTGACCTGCACCTCTGATCTTTCCTGGCACAAAAGAACTTGGTGTACTTTTTCACACAAGATACTACTTCACAGCTGCTAACTCTATACAAAGCCAAATCTGACCTGTCATAGAATATTGCTCCCATATTTGGGGGGGGGGGGGGTTTGCACCAAAATCCTCTCTAAGATTGCTTGATTCTATTTAGAAGAGGGCAACCTGGCTTGGGTGAATTGGCCACTATTATTCCTCCACTCTCCTCCAAAATTATTAAGACAAGAGCCACTGCTAACCCACACCCTTTTACAGTCCATCTCAAAACTCACGAAACCATCTTCACTGCCTCCTTTTCATTCCATCTACTTCTGTCCTTTGGAATAGTCTCTCCCACTCTGCTTTCCCCAAAGACTGCAACCCTCAGCTGTTCAAGCAAACTGTGAACAGATTCCTTCCTTCTTCTATTCCTCTTGTCCACATATGGCATTGATGTGATATAGGTCTTGTGGCCTTTCACATGTGGGAACAGATATCAAAAATAAATAAATAAAATAAATAAAAAAAATAGAAACAAGGATAAAATTCTAGTCATTTGGTAAGTTAATTATGATAACATAACTTAGTTAACATAATTAACTCTATCTTGCCACTTTACCTCCATATTTCCCGTCTGGCTTGTGGAAATATCCCCAGGAATGGTAGAGAACACTCTGGAACAACTACCTGATTATAGATCCAACTATCAAACCTCCAAGATTTTAATCTACATTGAAACCTCTGGAGCCAGGTAACTGATTTAGGCCAGCTAACTGAACAAGGTCGTGGTGACCATTTACTACATCTATGGAGAATTTGACAGTCACCCTTTTGCATGTGTGTGTGGTGCTGTGCAGATTATGCATATCTCTAATGATTGCCCCACACAATCTTTCCTTGTAGGCCTCAGGAATTTGCATTTACTCCCAGATAGTACAATCAACTAGTTAACTGAACTATCAATCTGTATATAGTTTTGCTCATTAATTTCTTGTATTTTTCCCCATATACTAAATAGATAATACATTATGATAACATACTGAATTTTGTATATGTTCTACTGATGGACTCATTAGCATCTCTGTAGTCAGAATAAACGAAATCTTGTCTTATTTCAAGCAACAAAGAGTGCACTTCACCTTCCTCTGATCTTTGATAATGCTGAAATCTCCACATATCAGATTTCTCTTCTTGGACTGACTTACCACTAGCCATTTCTGGAACATCACATCCTTAGCCCCCCCCCCCAAACAAAAAAAAATTGATTTATTTTCTGCATTCAAGACAGCACATCTCACACATACAACAAATACCGCATACATCCTAAATCTGCTCTACCTTAGAATACTGTTCTCACATTTTCGATGATTCACCAAAACCTTTCCTAATGTTTCCTTATGCAGTCCAAAAGAGGAAGATCCAGTTAACTGAAGGCCTTTCTCTCACTCTCAAATCTCACCCGACTCAATGGTTCATAAATGTTCTATTTCTATCCTTTGTCGCTTCTACAAGTATTTTGTTTAGTAGGTGCTGTTCTGCTGAACTGGATGTCACCATTCTCTCAAGCCAATAAACTCATAAGCAACTGCTGATTAACATCCAATCACTGTCCAGCTTCAAACATACCACACCAACTTCTAGTCCTCTTCTTTCAATTTATATGAGCTCTGTTTTTTGGAACAGTCTTCCTCACAAAATATTCCGTGAGGACTACAACTTCAATTTTTAAAACACACACAAAGGGGGTTTCTTCTTAACCACCTTCTCACATACAGAACCAATGTGTGATAGTTTTGCTGCCTTTTGTGTGTGCAGAGTTGATAAAATACAAAAAAATCAATTTTTTGCTATTCAAATATGTCTTGTTATAAGAAGCTATTAAAAGTGTCTCATGACTCATTGTTGATTCAATGACTGTCAATCCAATGCAGTAACTGACAGAATGTTGTAGAGAAAAAAAATAACAAATCAAACTTAATAATATCACCATATTTTTACTGACGATTTAGTCGACTTCGTCAAAGACCTACATGAGCCTAAGAATTACTCACTTACCACCAAACAGTACTTTATTAAATAATGTTGGAGCTCCAATTAATTCTTGAAAATAATGTACCTTACTTTCTAGCCATGAATAAAGTCCTTCCTGAAATAAAAGAATGTATTTTCAAAATGTATTACAAAATTTGAAAAGAAAAAAAAATTAATATAAAAATATAATAATGGTCATGTTCCAATTTACAAATGAAATACAGTGGGTTACTATGTGACTTCTATGCTCATTCTTCTCTGCTCATGTCTCACCCCACAATTTGGATGAGAGCTAGATCTGAGGTATAAGCAGAGAAGAATGAGCACTAGACTTAGATCAAAATGCAGAACACTTATAATGCATATCATTATAAATTTCGCATTCTTGTTGATAAAAAATGTGATCACTGAAATGGTCAGTTATGGTTATGATTTAAAAGTACATTAATTTGAGTAGGTTTGTATTAGTATTGCTTCATAGCCTCCATGATGCCTGAAGACTCATCACCAGAGGTTAAACACACAGACCACGATAACTATCAAACCTTGTCTTGAATGTGTGAGTGAAAGAAAATGTTGTGGGGGAGAAAACAGTCATTATTAAGCAGATTGCTCTTTTAAATAGCATCAAATATTCTAAGAGAAGTTGTTGGTGCATCATCCCAGATGTGGAAACAAAATTCTTTAAGATTGACTGAATTTGGGATTTATAGGGTCTTAAGAGTTGTACAGGAGAGAAGCAGTATCTCAAATGACAAGAATACCTAGTTTTTTTTTGGAGGCTGAGGAGGAGGATATGAATATGGTATGTTTTGCATCAGCAATTATTAGAGGTTAAGGCAGCCCAAAAATAAGATGTAATCTTGACTGAAGATCTGAATATCACCGAAGGGAAGATGAAATAAAATGAGCTTTTTTTTTTTTAATGAGAAACAAGACAGAACTATGTGTGCTGGTAGCATTAATGTTCACTAGATTGTTCTCACACTACTGAAAACTGGTAAGAAATCAATCGCAGTTTAAGAAGCTATTTATAGATGACTCTGAAGCAATAATCATTTCAGCACTGCATGATTTGTTGAATGAAGCAGAGAAATGGAGTATAATATTACAGCAAAACTAGAGATAAGATTTATGGTCAGTGAGTAAAGATCATTAATATATAGGATGAAGAGTATGGTTTGAAAGCAGAAAGCCCTGAAGCAACCCGGAAATGACAGAAAATTTGGAAGATATCAAACAATAATATGCTATGGCATGCTGTAAATGACAAGAAAGGAATCTGGCAACCTGGAAATTGCAAAGGAATGAAGACAGACCAAAACATTACAGCTTCGCAAGGAGGCCTCAAATACCAGACAATGATCAAATGTTTGGGAAATATCAAGAATGACCACACGAGTTTCTCCAAATCTTTTCATGACTTGTGTCCATCCAAAGTTGGATTAAGGCTGATAAGGGAATGCTATCTGAAAGAGAATCACAGAATCCATATTGGAGATCAATTAAGTGGTTGTCCTCCAGATAGCAAAGAATTTGGCTGTTAATGATCATTGCTGTTGAGAGGACTGAGGTAGGGACAAGAGTTTGATGGTTAACTTATCTCCCTTTTCAAAGATGGACTAGATATAGGCTTGCTTCTGCCCTTTAGGATAGATGTCAAATGAGTATGATAGCTTGAGTAGGCAATAGAAGATGGTATTAATTCTAGCGCATAACTGAAGGGGAAAGGATGCCATCTGGATAGATTTATTGTCATCCAGACTAAATGAGAATTTTTCTCATGTCTTTCTGGCAAAAGATCAAAGGATATATAGAGTGGCTGTTTCTGATATAAGAGAAAGTGACTTTCCTTGGTTAAATAATACAAGAGCTGCAAGAGGAGTGATACTAATGCCAAGAGGTCATCCTTATCTTTGAATGAGCTTACCATGGCATAATCTGATTTGAGAGAAGAAGATGGATGCATACTAGTTTCCAAGACTCTCAGCAAGGAACCAGAATGCTCAGATGCACAGCAAAACAAAAGTAGAAGTTTTATCGTAGTACTAAGTACTGTAGTACATCCTAACATATTTCAAATTAATCAATAATGGAAATTTATTCTAAGAATTTTTGAAAATTATCCTTCTATTATTTTATCCCAAGAAAGATTTTTTAGTTTTCAGAGTTTATTTGCAGAAAAAGATTTACTGAACCATTAATCCCTGTTTATTTTTAAGAAATCACTTGAGGTAAAAAGATAGAAATAAGAATTGTGAAGCTTTATGAAAAAATCTGCATTTCAAAATCTATTGATATAATAACTGGAAAAAAAGTTTTCTATGTCATGCCCTTTCAAAGTGTCTGATTTGAAATGATCTTAAAAAAAAAAAACCTGTGGACTGTGATGTAGATCAAGTTTAAGGTCTTGGGTCATTTGAAAGAGCTGAATTTTAATCATGAAATGCTTTTGCACCGGCGTAGGAGAGAACTGAAATATGAAGTGTTTGGGAGGGCGGTTTTTTTTTTTTTTTTTTTTTTTTTTTTTTTTTTTTTTTTGTGTGTGTGTGTGTGTGTGTGTGGACTGAGGGATGACAGTTCTCATTCCAACAAGTATTATTTCAATCATCTGATCAGGTCTGGTGTTTGGATCAGGAGAGTTGGAAGACTCATCAGATCAGTAATCATGGAAAAGATGCATGGAAATCATTTAAGTCATCCCATCTGGTACTGCTTACGAGACAGGGGTCATGAGAACAATCTTGCATTTGGTTTAATATACCTAAAATTTATTAATTTGTGATAATTTTGTAATATTTAAATTTATAAAATTCAAAATGTATAACTCTATAAAGCAGACTGTATTAACAAATACTGTAGTATACAATATTTATACTGTATGTTGTAATATATTATTATTATTATTATTGTTATTATTACTGGCTATTCCATGGAGTCCTTACTCAAGCACTATCCAACATTTGTGTAGTTCCCACTTTGCTTTGAACTCATTCACAATCATGGCACCCACAACAGGCTCTGGCAACCTGCTCTATTCACCACTCTACATGCAAAATAATCTAGTCCTAACTATATTCTTGCTCAGTTTCCAAGGATGGCTCCTAGTTCTCCCACCACCAGACCTGTTCTGGAAAATTTCCTCTGTATTAATCTTATAAAAACTCTTCAGTAATTTGTATATATCATTCTCAATCATATATATATATATATATATATATATCAATCATATCATTCCTTTTCTGCCTATCAACTAATTTCTTATGTAGCCCACAAATTTTCAAACTGTTCTGATAAGGTTCATTCCATAGACCTGCTACCATACTGGTCACTCGCCTCTGGATCCCCTCCACTTCCTCCTCATCCCTAAGAAACCCGGATGACCAAATCTGCACACAGTAAAGAGGTATAATAACTACCTGTCTCTGCTCATCAGGTTTTTTTACTGCACAGCAAAACAAAAGTAGAAGCATTATTGTAGCACTAAGTACTGCAGTACATACTAACATATTTCAAATTAATCAATAATGGAAATTTATTCTAAGAATTTTTGAAAATTATCCTTCTATTATTTTATCTCAAGAAAGATTTTTCAATTTTCAGAGTTTATTTGCAGAAATAGATTTACTGTACCATTAATCTCTGTTTATTTTTAAGAAATCACCTGAGGTAAAAAGATGGAAATAAGAAATTGTGAAGCTTTATAAAAAAATCTGCATTTCAAAATCTATTGATATGCCAATGATAAATGATACAGAATTTATGTGGTTTTTCATTTTAAGAGGATTGATTTAGAAATTTCCAGTTTCATGGAAAATGAAATAAAAAAGCCTATCATGTAATATATATATATATATATACAGGTATCTATCCCTTGATATATGCAGCTTTGATTAATGCGGTTTTGATTAGTGCACAAAAAATTATTGTGACCATAAACTTGATATATGTGGTATCAAATTTGATTAGTGCAGCCCAAAAAGTTTGAAAATAAGCAAAACGTTAGACTTGGTCAATGAAACCGGTCAGATCACGTGGTACGAATCATTCTCCAACATTAGTAACTCACTATCAGTGCTTCAATTTATCAGAAGAGCATGGTGCATATAGACGTATATGAGAATGTATTACAGTGTATGCTTACGGCCTATCCACATATCACGTAATTTTCAAATTATGTAAAGCATTACTCTTCATAACCATGGCCTCGAAAAAGAGTAATAAATTAAAACTTATTACTTTGGATGCTAAAATTGACATTATTAAAAGGTTTGATAATGGAGAAAGCAAAGCAAACATCGGAAGAGCTCTAGGCTTTGGTGAATCAACTATACGAGCCATTTTAAATAAAGTGACTGAGTACCGCAAACAAGGCAAAGTGGCATCTGCATCTTTGAATCTTTTGCCTAAATCTGCAAATAATTTTGGTAGTTCTATTAATCCCGTCAACGAAGTTATTGATAATATTGTTTAGATTGGAAGCGCACTTGGCTTTGAGAATGTCGATTCAGAAAATATTCAGGAATTATTGGAATCGCATTCGAAAGACCTAAGTAACAAAGATCTTCTTGGAATCAAACATCAACAGGCTTACGAAGAGGAAGAAGAAAAGGAAAGTGAAGAAATGGAAGATGTATCTAAAGAAATCACTATCAACGAACTTGAATTGTTCAGATCAATTGAGAATGCAAAAGAACTTATACTGGAGATAGATCCAAATGTAGAGAGAAGCATGAACGTTCGTCACAGTTTTGATAAACAAATTGATTGTTATCGTAAAATCATGGAGGAGAAAAAAAAAAGCTACCACTGTTCAATTCACGTTAGGTAAGTTTTTTTATAAAACATAAATATTTAGATAAGTTTTTATATAACAAATATGTATAAATAAAATAGATAAATACATGTCACCTTAAAAAATAAATGTTTAAATTTTTATATTTTGCAGGATTCATTATAATCATTCCCCCATTAACTCTTAACATTGAATAATGCGGTTTTGATATATGCGGTGTCCATTGAGGATTAATTAACTGCATATATCAAGAGATACCTGTATATGTTAATAAGTTTTCTGAGAGAAAAATTTATATAGCCTTTCCTCTTTCTGTAAGAAAAGGAAAAAGGGAAACTACTTTTTTTTTTTTTTTATGGATAACGTAAGATGATTCACTCACATAACTGAAATATTGCTACACACTAATACATACATATATGTTACTGGGTAAAGACACCAACACATTTTTTTAATGTACAATATTTTGAAAAGTACATTTTCTTTTTAAATTGGATTTGAAATAAATAAAAAAAAAAAAAAAGACTGAAATGCTCCATACGTTGGGCAATTTATAACAGCATGCCCATTAATGCAGCATCAAAATGATATACGGCCAAGTACACCCTTGGCTATATGTCATGTGATGATATACTGTGTGTGTTGTGCCTGATGTGCAACACGCACAGCCTAGCATAAATATCTTAAACCAAGCAGATTTAAAAATTTTCAGAGTAATGCTTCCCAGTCTTCACCCCATTCACCCTCTTCCAAAAACTGCTAGCTAGTGAGATATCGCATGAAGCAATGCTTTACTTGTGATGTCACCAAATGCTTCAATTACTGTAAAGAAAACACACACACACACACACACACACACACACACACACACACACACACACACACACACACACACATCATGTTGGAGGCTTAATGGAATGTATACAGCACTCAGAAAGGATTAACATAGGTTTAATACTTCCTATATTTCGTCCTAGTCACTAGGACATCTTCGGATAGTACAAAAACAACTAATGTAACATGAACACAAATATTATACAATACTAAGCCCAACCACGTGGGCGACACTAAAGTCCTATCTAGCTGGAGCGCCCTCTAAAGGCAGTTGTAGGTGGCCTAGAATGTAAGGTGGGACCTCTGGTGATGAGTGTTTCCCAAATCTTTGGAAGCTTAATGCAACTGTATTTATTGAGATTTGGTTGATTTCTGAGAGCTGCTGCTGCTTCTAAGAATAGTCTCTCTTTCTTGAATTTGCTGTGGTGGAGCATTGTGGTTTTCTTCCAAGAGACCCTGTGGGTGGTGTCCAAGACATGGTCAGCCAAGCCTGACTGACCATAGTCGTGTTTACAGATGTAAGACTTGTGTTCCTCCAGGCGGATGGATGCTGATCTGCCTGTTTGTCCAAAGTACGCCAGCTTATAGGCACAGGGTATGTTGTAAACTCCAGGCAGAGAGAGAGAGGAGGGAGCTGATCTTTAGTAGAACGGATAAGGGCAGCAAGTTTGCGGTGGGGCTTATATGCTGTGTAGGTTGTACTTTTTTAGAATCTTGGCTATTTTTCGGATGTGCCACGGATGTAGGGTATGGTGATGGCATTTTTAACTCTTATTGACAAGAAGGATGGGAAATGGAGGAGGAACTGATTTTTTTTTGATACTATGATCGCTGTAGCCATTGGAGAGGAAAGTGCTGTGTATGTGGTTAAGTTCAGTAGTAAGGGCGGTTCCACTGGAACAAAGATTGTGGGCTCTCTTGGTAAGAGTTTTAATAATGCCATATTGTTGAGAGGGGTGGTAGTGGGAGAGTTTGTGAATGTATCTGCCTGTGTGTGTGGGTTTTCTGTATACAGTGAAGGCAAGTGTACCATTAGGCAGGCGTGTAACTAAGGTGTCTAGAAGGGTAAATAATTGTTCTTTTCTTTTTCAGTAGTAAACTGGATTCTTGGATGCAGGCTGTTGAGATGACTGAGGAAGGAGTCAAGAGACCCTGTGGGTGGTGTCCAAGACACCACCCACAGGATCTCTTGGAAGAAAACCACCATGCTCCACCACAGCAAATTCAAGAAAGAGAGACTATTCTTAGAAGCAGCAGCTCTCAGAAATCAACCAAATCTCAATAAATACGGTTGCATTAAGCTTCCGAAGATTTGGGAAACACTCATCACCAGACGACCCACCTTACATTCCAGGCCACCTACAACCACCCTTAGAGGGCGATCCAGCTAGATAGGACTTTAGTGTCGCCCACGTGGTTGGGCTTAGTATTGTATAATATTTGTGTTCATGTTATATTAGTTGTTTTTGTACTCCCCAAAGATGTCCTAGTGACCAGGACGAAATATAGGAAGTATTAAACCTATGTTAATCCTTTTTGAGTGCTGTATACATTCCATTAAGTCTCCAACATGATGTCCTCACAGCACTTAAGCATCTACACAAATGCACACACAAATTCTGGATTATATTAAATCTGTGTTTATAGGAAAAGGAAATATAAATGATACTGTTTTTCCCACACTCTCCTTATATAGCTTCCAGGAAGGGCTTCTTGTTCTCCCCCATCTCCAAGCCATTCTATGAAAAATATCATGCACATTAATCTGATAATTACTCCATACCAACTTATTATTTTATATGGGTGTCTCCATGGAGTCAGAAGCACTTGTCACAGAAGACTCTATATTAATACATTAGCCATTATTCACACAATACCTATCACACCTCTCCTTAAACTCACTCATAGACAAAGCACTCACAACCACCTCTCATACCAAATTTCACCCATTCCACCCTCCAAGCAAAAAATCTAGTAATAACACTCTTATTAACTACACTCTTTCACAATTTCCAGAGTTGACCCTTCATTCCTCCACTTCTGCACTGTACTGAAAAATGTCAGTGTCAATCCTATAAAACTACCTTTAGTAATAATGTATTTGCATCTATCATATCTCCTCTCTTAAGTCCATCATCTAGTTTTTGGAGCTCACATACCTTGAAATCTATTTTCATAGAATCATTCCACAGATCTGCCAAAATCTTTCACTTGCCTCTGAATCCACTCCACCACTTCGTCACCAAGGAATCCAGGTAACCAGATTTGTATGCAGTAGTCCAGATGTGGCATTATTAATGCTGTATAATGTGGAACAATAACTTCCCTATCCTTGCTTGGTAGTGTGTTCTTTAACAACCATGTAATTTGTTAACAATAACCTCCAAGTCCCTTGCCTTGTCAACTTCTTGCAGTTCAATTCAACCTTACACTTGGTCACATTAAACTAGCAGCCATTTACCTCTGTCCTTACTTCCAACATATTTAAGCCTTCAATTTGCATTCTTTCAATCTGTCCTCATACTCCACATTCCAGAGACCTGAAACTGACTTACTCAATTGTTTCTGAACCCACTCATCATCCTTTTGAAAACCAGACAACCAAATCTGTGCATAATTCCACTGAACAAGGCTTTGATCATTAATGCCATAATCTGCAGTACTTTCCTCACAATTTTAGTAAAAGTCCTGAAAATTTTAGATCCCTATCCAACCTCAACCCAAATGTTTCATCTCCTCTAAGCTAAACCCACCAATCTTATCCTCTGCATCTTATCTTTGGTTACCATATTTTAAAACCTTACACTATGCTACATTGAACTAACATCCCCACACATCTTCACCCATTCATTCAGTCTACTCAAGTCCTCTTGCAAGACTACATCATCCATTCTACTGCTCATATAGCTCTCCCCAACATTTTATCATCTGCAAACAACTGTACATGACCAATCAAGCCCTTCCCAATGTCATTTACACACAAATTAAACAAGATGGCACTAAAACAGGGACACACCACTAGCGACTTTCCTCTTTTGGGATATCACTCCCCCATCACTACCTGCTGATGTAAATGAATCTCCAATCCAACACACTAATTTACCATTCACTCCCATCTAGTCCAACTTATCATATACACTCTATCAAAGGCCTTGAAAAATCTAAATAGACCCAGAGGTGATACCAAGGATATAATTTCTTGGTATCTTTAATTTACAACCTATAACCTAGTGGAAAAAATTTCAACAACTATCTATCTCTAATCCAGAGTATTTTAATAATAAGGTGTGGCACCTTTTGGCAACTCATACATATATGTAAATATGACTTCTGCATTACTTCAACCTTGGTATCACCTCTGGATCTGGCTCCCACTGATGAGACCTCAATAAAGGTTGAAACGGTCTGGGTAGTGGCCTTCCCATAATGCATAGCATTATACATGTCTGCAAGGAGATGTGCTTTGCATTATGGGATACTAAGGCAAGTGATGCGAAGTCATACCACCTTTACCACAAGTTGCCCCAGTCCTGAAAATACTTCAGGCACAAACTTTGTTTGCTTACACTTGGATAAAGGATTAAACCAAGTATATAATTTCTTGGTATCTTTAATTTATAGTATAACCAAGAGGGAAAACTTTCAACAACCAATTCTGAATTGTGGTCCTAACTAACCTCTCTAACACCTTTGACCACAACTCCAGACAATCAGATTGGCCTATAATTCAAAACCTTAGTCTTTATCAACCTGTTTATGAAGCAGAATAATTTTGGCCTTTCATACTCCCTTGGAATTTGGGCTAATCTAAGACACATATTAAAAATGTACATTAAAACTGTTATCAAAGTTGCTGTCCTTATTGACATCAAGTTTACTCAACTCCTCATATACTTCCTGTTCACGCAACATCAATGGTTCTTCTCTCCTTCCCACTGCTGTCAAGTTCCACATTATGTTACCACCACAAAGATAGAATACTTTACATCCTCCTCAGTGGTTTTAATTCTATCATTATCAATGACCAACATCGTTCTTCTAGTGGCCACATATCGAAAAAACTCCCTAGGATTCCTTTTAGCCTCATTTGTTAACTGCTGCTCATACTGCACTTTTGCCACCCTTACCAAGCGATCTTCCTTACTTATTCTTTGTACTCATTGTGCAACTGATTATTGCAGCTCTTCTTGTGCTGCCTCCACAATGCCTTTTTCTTCCCAACTGTGTTTCACCTCATCAGTCATCCATTTTAAACCTACCTTATTTAATATCCTGAGCTGTGGAACACACTCAGTCATTGCCTCTGCCAGATAGTTCCTGAGTACTGACCGAGCAGCATTAATTTACTTCCCATCCAATTCCTAAATTCCTCATTCCATGATATATCTGCAAGTCACCTCCTGAGTTTGTCATAACCAGCCACCTTATAGTTCCATCTATAACCCTTTCTCACAAGGGCCTTAATATGGCTGGCCATCACCCAAAGGATCAATTCCACGAACTGGAGAAAGATTTCACACTTCATTTACAACAATATCTTCTGATGAGATAAATTCAAGAACCTTGATCCTTGTGTATCCTTTGTGACCTAAGTGTTACCCTGACATCCTTGAGTACCTTAATCCTCCCTTACACAATCACACATTCACTCCTTAAACCATCATTTACACTTCTCACACAGTGCCTCTGCCCCCACCAAATCTGACCACCCATTTTTCATGTCCCTCACTCTTCTTGGTTCCATATAGTCTCTTCATTCCAGTCTATATTACCATAATCGAAATTGCACATAATGATCATTTCTTATTAGCCAAACCAATTTCTCAACACATTTCATTCATCTGCATTATCAGGCCTATAGCAACACCCTACTAAACATTTCATTTTGTCTACCTCCATTTCACACTGCTTCAAAAACCACTCGCTACTTACTCTTTGCATCTTCACCTTAGGTGGGCACAACTCTGTTTCTGCCATCATTAACAGCTTCCCCTGCCTCTCCCTTTCTGTCTTGTCTGTCTTCACAAAAAACTATATATCCCTCCTTTATTCTCAGAATGTCATCTTCATCCAACCATGTCTCATTTATTCAAACAATTTTTGGGTGAATGAACTCTATCAATGCTACAATTTCATTCCCCTTGTTTTGAATACTTTTACCATTCATAAACATACAAATTAGCTCATTTCTGTTTGTATAACAAGCCCTGCTGACCCCACTTCTCTGATATAACGCCTCCATACTTCCTCCTGGCTGTTCTTCTCTATCATCACTGATGTTACATCTCTCACCAGACTTAAGTGGTACCCTAACATCCTTGAGTATCTTAATCCTCTCTTACACAATCACACATCCACTCCTTAAAAATAATCTACACTTCTCACACAGTGTCCTCCCTCCCAATCTGACCACCCATTTCCACATCCGTCTTGGGCTCCTCCTCTCTTATTCTCTTCACTTATGCTACTAATCTTTCCATTCACAAACTTGCATACCTTACTCTCCTGCTCTTCCACAACATCTCTTGCTTCCTCATGTCTTACATTCATTTCAGTCATTACGATCTCTTGCAGCAACATTTGCTCCAAATGACTCACACCAAATCCATTTAAATGCAGCCCATCTCTTTCATACAGCTCCATCCATCCCTCAAATTTATCGCACACATACACAAAATGAACTCCTTTCTCCTTACACAGCTCTACCATCATACCATTCATAATCTTCACTTGCATTTTCAATTCATCACTATCATATCTGGGGGACATGCCAACTACCTTACCTACTACACTGTTATCTTTCACTCTTCTCAACAGCCTTCTGAAATCCATCCTTGCATTCTCCTCGTTACCAACCAAATCATTTGTGCCTACTATTACCAACACTTTTGCTCACTTACTCCTCTTATCCAATGCTTCAACCACCACTGCTCATTCTACCACCCAGAAAACAAACCTTGTGCACCTTTTCACTCACGACACCTTTAATCATTGAATCCCCATACAATGCCACTCTCAAATCATTCAATATTTCTTTCAAATCCCATTCTTCCTCACATTTCCATGAAAACCCATAATTCTACTCAACTCGTTTCTTTCTTTTCAACAAAACAATACAGAACAAAAATCTTTGATTTCTTTTGTTCTATTACCTCTGACTGTTTTTTCATTCCCTTGATTTTCCTTTGTTCCACGTCTCATGATTGTTTTTATTTACTGCAACTTTCTTTGTTATGTTTCCATGATTGCTTTTGTGTTATTTCCCCTGATTTCTTTTATTTCTTGCAATTTCTTCTGTTCTGTTTCCTGCAACTTTCTTAGATATGCTTTTTACAATTTCTTTTGTATTATTTCCCATAACTTCTTTTGTTCTATACGAATGGGATGCAGGGGAAGAATTTAGTATTTTTACTTCAAATTCACTATTGAGAACCTTGCATTATAATGAACTATATCTTTGTTCCCTAGGGGTAAGCAATCTAACATCTACCATGTTAATTTTCAATGAACTGTGAATCTTAAGGAACTACAGTCTTTAAGGAACTGAGGCACAATCAATGCATCCTCTGTTTTGCTAGTCTTAATCTTATTATCTTCAAAAAGGAAAATATGATTGACTGATCTCTTAGGTGACCATAGATACTAAGGCATGATTTGTCATGCCATAGTATCTTTTTCCATACATTCTGGAGCCTAGTTTATGCAGTTCATGCCATTTTATTTCAAACAACATGGTACTTACTGATGTCTCCCTTATACTGGTATCTTCCGAGAATTTGCTAACAAGTGTCTAATACACTTTTACTGGTTTATTAACTATTCTTCTGTTTATTAAATGTTCTTAGGAAGGACCGCCCACGAGAGTCTTTTGACTCCATGGAGGCCTGAATAATAATAATAATAACTCTTTAAGTCCTCAGAATATATGAATCTGATACACATACAAATCTTTACTAGTGTTCAAACCAGTTTTAAGTTATGGATCTGAGAGCTGGGTTAAAAATAAAGCACTTAATCAAAGATTAGAGAGCATAGATATGAGGGTTCTGAGAAAAATTAGAGGAGTAAACAGGTGCAGTGGCATAACAAGGGGGGGGAATGGTGGTCCACTCCCAGGGGACACTTTTTTGGGGGTTTCACATGAGAGACAATTTTATTTGTCGACGATTCTTTTATTTATGTTAACTTAGTAATTTTTATTACTTAATTAATAATTAGTTTTTAACAACTATACTTATAACTAAAATAAACAAAATATGAGCATAACAAAACCATGAAATATCCCTATCATACTATAATCCAAATTCTTAAAAAGAAAATAATAAAACACATGGCAAGGCAATAGCTTTATTGTTTTATTGCTTATACTGTGCGGCTGCTTCTAAGCAGCTGATACCACACAGTCAGTACACATTTGCAAAAACATATTTTTTTTTATTTCTTCTTCTAATTTTGAGTATAATTAAGGCCATCGGCAGGATTTTAGGGCCTGGTAATATAATATCTCTGTGGTTCCCTATTATATTAGGGTTTTTGCTTAACCCTTTTGATGCATTTATGCAGTGTATAAAAATTAACAAACATGATTCCGTTTTTACCCTAAAAATGCTAAACTGCCTGATTCATTATTAGTTTTTTTTTAATCTGTTACACATATCATTTGGCTTGTTATCAAAATCATTAAAAAAAATATTTATTATATTCTTTATGTATGGTTAGTCTAGAGCAGGGGTGGACAACCCTTGGCATGCCTGCCAAACGTGGCATGCCAACAACTTTTCCAGCATGCAACCCAGGGCTCATCTTAAAAAAGAATTAAAAAAATACATTTCAAACATCTTCGCTGACTTGTATATTTTAAATTAATATAATACAATTTTATTAAGTGCAGTGACACCAAATAAAAATGCAATAAATAAGCAAACCCTACCAACTGTTTGAGAAATAATAAGTAATAAGAAAATTAGAAACAAACATCCTATTTCTAAGCCATCTATATCTCCGCGATATACTGATGTACAAGTTTCATCCAGTTCAGTTGTTGCATCATTTGTCAGGCATCCAAACATAGCGTGACTCCTTTACCATCATTTGATATATCTTTTCATGTTTCGTAAAGAATGTATCCATTTTCTAAAGTAGTCTATATATATTGGATTTGGATTTTATTAAATCATAATTCATTAAAATATGGATTGGATTTAACTTATTAGATATAAAAGCAAATTTCCTTTACATTGCCATAAACATACTGTATTTACTCGAATATAATTCAAACTTTTTTTCCCCCAAAATTAAAGCTAAAAATCATGGTGCAATATATACGTGGGGATTTTCGGAAACTAAACTTTTCAGTTTAGTTTCCGAAAATTTTCAGTTTTGTTTTTTCATAAAATCCACACATATATATCTCGCACCACAATTGCAATTGCTATTTTCTGCCTAGAGAGTAGTTTCCTTGTGTGCATCCTACCCAAATAGCACCATCTTTTTTCCCATTATTTCAAGCAAAAATTACCAGCAATTTACAAGACTTGAGATACTTAATGAACAATCCTTCACAAACTAATGAAAGACAACTATGGTACTAGGCCAGTAAATATATAGTAGCTATGAAGATGTGCATATGACTGGTGTGGTATTAACAAAAGATAGCGCGAGTCGAAGATAAAAGCCAGCAGACAATTTTTGAATTGAAATGCTAATTCTCTTCAAACAAATTCAATATCTGAAAGTACCATAACAATATTCACTATATATTTCTTAGCTTTAACACGTTTACGAATTTTAACACTTTCCATTGATTTTTATTGTTGCTTTGCATTTGAGCTGGGGGGAAAGGCTCCCATACATCTAGTTTTTAGTGTTTGCTGGTGCAGCATATGGTTTTGCTTGAGTCTAAATAGCATAGTTTCTGTGGGAAGAGGACATGTGATTCATTTGTTAGTGTCATTTTTATCCCAGTTCTCTCTAATTGCACTATTTGTTGAGAAATATAATACACAGACTGCAAATGTCTGTACCTTATGCAGTGATACAATAAAACGACCTCTTTTTACTTGCATCTGCAGTCACTATTGGCTACTGGTGAGGGAGCGTGGTTTGCCACGGGAAGCATGTCACTAT
Source organism: Typopeltis vanoorti (assembly GCF_054136105.1). Taxonomy (NCBI): domain Eukaryota; kingdom Metazoa; phylum Arthropoda; class Arachnida; order Uropygi; family Thelyphonidae; genus Typopeltis; species Typopeltis vanoorti. The sequence continues at coordinate 156,294,465 of NC_143549.1, read as the reverse complement.
CACCCTGACGTGAACGTGATTAAACTTTTTTTTTTCCTGTGCGAGGTATATACACGAAATTTTTCGATTCTTTTTTCACAAAGTAAAATCAGGGGTGCGAGTTATATTCCGGTAAATACGGCAAGTTATTTTTAAAGCTATGTGAAATGTATTATCAATATTCAAAATTATGAAGTGTTATCTGCACATGATTAGATTGCACCTTTCTTCAGTGTGTGTAGGTCAGCTTATAATTGTATAAATTTTTGGTTTGCTTAAACTTGGTTGGTATATGCAGAGAGTGATTACGATGAGATCGAGTCCAAATTATAATTTTTGTCAGTGTCTATATGTCTCTGTCCATTTTTACACCCCATAATTCGATTTTCATTAAAGTTAAGATCTGTATGAATAAAGCAATTATTTAATTGCTTTCTTATATATATATATATATATATATATATATACACATACATACACATACATACATATATTTGCTTCCTGCTCTTTACAGATTGAGCAGAATGTCACCACCAGCAAAGAAACATAGACATTCAAATGAAAAGAATATCAGACAATTTAAAGAATACTGGACTGAAAAATGTGGCATGATTAAGAAAGATAATAAAGCATATGCATTTCATGTTCCGAATCAGGTGTTTGCAAGACTTCTTCTGTAAAGAGACATTTTGAAACTTTCAGAAGAAATTAAGTAACAAAACTGAGCAAGAACAAAGAGAATTAATTTCTCGTGAACTGAGCAAGACAAAAAAAATAGTCCGATACTTTGATGAAATTTATTTCAGGTAGGCCTAGTTCCAACTTAGTTGCTGCTAGTTTTGAGGTTTCAAAAGTTATTACCCAATGTGGAAAACCACTCAGTGATGGGGAGTATATTAGGGAAGCATGGCTAGAATGTGATCCATTCCTTTTTGACAATCTTTCAGAAAAGGTAAAAATTATTTGGTGCATTAAAGAATTGTCTGAGTAGAAAGACAATTAAGGAAAGAATACTTAAGTTGGAAAGGAATACAGCAGAGCAATTAACAAAAGATTTGGCTTCATGTAAGTTCTTTTCTATTTGTGTTGATGATAGCACAGACATTACATCATCAGCTAGACTGGCAATCTTTGCTCGATTTTGTAGGGATCACGAAATAGGCAAAGAGAGGATTAACCTTGTAACACTACCTGAGCATATCAGTGGGGTTGATATATGTAAAGCAGTCAGGAACAAATTATCTATTCGGCAAATTGATATTTCAAAAGTGATCCATCAAAACAGATGGCACACATCAGCATGATTGGTAAGGAAGCAGAATTTGTAAATCTGTTTGCAAAACATGTTGGTCATCCACTAATAGTTTTTCATTGCATCCTACATGAGGAGAATTTATGTGCAAACGCTGGCCTAAAGGAACTTCAAGAAGTGATGCAAACAGTAACCAAATTTTATTCAGACTCGTTAATTACGAGTCTGAATAAAAGACAATTTCAGAATCTATTGAATGAAGTGGATTCGGTGTACAAAGGACTAATAATGTACAACAATGTTCGTTGGCTTAGTCGAGGTCTTGTTCAGAAATGATTTGTTGAATGCCTGGATGAGATAAATCTCTTTTTGACTAATCAACAAACTTATAAAGAAATGTATGACATTGTATGGGTTTGTAAACTCATGTTTATTACAGATTTTTGCGAACATTTAAATGACTTGAACCTCAAACTACAGGACATGAAAACATCTTTAAATAAACTTGCAGATGTTTTCGTGGATAAATATGAATGATTTTGAAATGCAGTTCATTGATTTTCAAAGTACCTCAATTTGGAGCCAGAAATTTGTTGACCTCAGAGTTGACTTGGAAAATATTGAAAAGGAGCAATTAGAGATGGGAGTAACAGAGGGAAGTGTGGAAAAAGAGGTACTAAGAACTTGGAATGCTATTCCCAAAACTTTTGTATGTTTAAAAATCCTTGCAACAGCATTATTATCCATTTTTGCATCTACATATTCTTGTGAATCATTGTTCTCAGTGATGAACTTTGTTAAGTCTCATAACAGGAGTAGCCTTGCAGATGAAACTAGTAGCGCATGCATATCTCTAAAGGTTGCAAAATATAAACCTGATATAAATTGTCATTAATGATATAGCAGCAGCAAAAGTCTCATTGATACTAAATAAATAAAATGTCCACTATTTTTCTTTAGTTTTGATTTGATTTTTTTTTGCTAAAAATGATAAAGATTAACTTCTGTTTAATATATTATGTAGGTAAAATAACAATTTATTTTGTTTGTAATTTTTATATATTACTCAAGAGATTAAGAAGTAATACAATTATATCTTTAATTTTATTTTCTTTTATTGTGCTTTAGTCAAGTAAAACGATTATGAGATTGTGCACTGCAATATATTGGGAAAACTTGAATAAATGTATGTCTGATTGATCTTTATAAAAATAAATAAAATCAGAATTGTTTACTCTTTTGCTGATGTTAAAAATTGCATCTTTAAATTGTGTGGCTTTATAGGGCAGCTAGAATTACACTTAAATGCAAATAAAAAATATTCATGCTATCAACAGGGTAGGACTTTTAAGTAAAAATTCCATCATTAATTTTTATATTCATTCAATCTTTACAATAATCACTCTTACAATATTCTTTGATTTTACCATTCTAATGTGATTTTTGATTATTTGAAAAGGTCTTCCCCATACTTAAAAGACACCAAATAATATGTTCCCAAAAATTTCGGTTGGCACGTGAGAAAATTTTGCATCAAAGATTTGGCGATTTTGGCATGCACAAGTTGCCCAATCCTGGTCTAGAGTCTAGATTTAAACAAATCTATCATACTGCTGCACGTTTAAGAGTTTACGGCGATCAGGGAGCTGTGGCAAAAACGCCAGCCAGTCTTACCAGCGGTGACAGTAACTAAGCCTCAGATTGTCCAAAATGCAATGACTTTTTGACTTTTAGTATTTTTGGTGTGTATTGAAAAGAGGCAAACTCAGGGACCGCCCCGGGCGGTAAGCTCTAGCTACACCACTGAACAGGTGGCATCAATTGCAGAATCATATTGAAAATGAAGATATTAGAAATGAACTTGACACTGTTAGCATTCAAGAATGTGTAAACAGAACTAATCTAAGGTGGTATGGTAACTTAAAAAAAAATGGAAGAGGAAAGATTAGCAAAACAATTATTTGATGGCAAGATGGCAGGAAAGAAATCCAGAGGAAGACCAAGGTCTAGGTGGATTGATTCCATCAGAAGTGCCTTAGAAGCACAAAATGTTAGATATGACAATATTGGAGTGATGACAGATAATAGACTAATTTGGAGGAAAACTGTGGATAGGAGATTAATAATGTAAACTTAGGCACTTCTGATAGAATCAAGTGCGTGCTGTCATAGTAGCCTGGTTGGTTGGTTTATGGGCACAAGAACAGCAGAAATCATATTGCACCATAGCAAAGATTACAGCAATACATAAATAGTCAGCAATACAAACCAATAAACAATATGCATATACAAAATTCAAACCAAGCAATGCAGTACTTATATATAAATAAAATTATAAAGTCTGTAATTTGCTGTCATTTTATAATAAGGCTGTTGGACACTGCTGGTAGCGGGTTCTTTACCAGCAAGGTCCAACCTTTTAGCATACTCTATTCATAAATTGAAAAAAAAAAGTTCTAAATTTTTCCTTTAGGTCAGAAATTTTTTTTGGCTGTTAAATTGAAGGCCTACTATATATAACGTCCTAAAAATATCATGCATTACATAAATAGGATGGTTTCTGCACCAAGTGAAACAGATATGAATATCTAACAATATTTCTGTTTTATGATTATATTATGGCATGGTATCTACAAAAACATCAAAGAAAACAAATGTAGTCATCACTGCAATCAGTAGTTCTCCATCATCTCTATAAATATTAGAACTGCATGTTCATACAGTAGTGTGATAAACTGCTGTGAGCTATATTTTGTACAAGTTTCAAATTTCATATCTTTGGACTTGCAATTATTTTATATACTAATGCAGAATATTATGGTTTACTCACATTTCACTCTGGTTCAGTCATCAAAAATATATCATACATTACACACAAACCACATCATTGTTCCTTTCAAAACATAATCAGGAACTTAAAACAAAAAGGCAAAGCTATTTTTGATCTTCAGAATTTAATGTATTAATCATGAACTTTTTGTACATTATTAATAGAAGAAAATGCAGAATCTTAAATAGTAGATTTCTCATATTTTTCAGTCTCAAATAAAGTCACTGAATATACACCTGTTTTAAAAATGCAGAATTAGCATAAAGCTTCAGAATTCTTTATTGTGCATTTTTTACCTTAGCCTTTATTTCTGAAAATGAAACTGAAGCCTTTAATTCTTGGAATTAAAGAACAGAAGGAACAGATGCAAGGTCACTGAAAATTCTTACAAAAGATTTCCCTCATCGATTATTTTGAAATAAGTTTTAGGGTATTTTACTGCATTTCCTGCTACAGAAAAACTTTTACTTTGTTTTACTGCTACTTATATGTGCCGGTCGTGCATAAATGGTTCATATCTGATTAATGCAGGCTAAAACATAATCACCTATGTTTAGAAATTTAAACATACTCATTACAGAAATTCTCTTAATTATCCATTGCTAATAAATCCTGAAAACACAACAAATCTTATCCCTTCTACAGATTTATAGTCTCTCTCTCTACAATAATCTGTCACATTCCTGCCCACTGGCAAACCAGAAGTACAAAATGATTTGTAGCGTAGGCAAGTATGCAATGATGCATTTGTGCACTGCTTGGTGTGAATTTATTAAAACAGCAGACTGATTGAAATCTCAAATCATTTATAAAATAAATAATTTCAACTGTTAATTATTTTAGTAGTGGTTGAAGAAATTATATAGAACTTACTTTATCTTCAGAACTATAATAATCCAGCAAAGAAGGAAGAAGTGGAAGAATTACTGTAAATCCCAGTAAATCAATCACCAAAGAAATAAAAATAATATACACAGTGGAAGGTATTCTACTTTTCATGTCATCAGAAATAAGCATCTTGTTATCCATTTCTGTTATTGCTAAAAACAGGATTAATGTCTATAAATAACAATTCTTTGGAAAATATTCAAAACTTATCAATCATTAGTTTGCAATATAAAAATAAAGAAGGCAACAAAAGTGATGATAATATTATAATGGCACAGATACAACATATTATATTTTAAGTTCATTTTTTCCCATTACTTCATCGGTTAGTATTAATCCTAAATAAATTTAATAACAACTGTAATTTGATTTATATATATATATATATTTATATATATATCGGTCCCACACATAATTGGTCAAAGGACCTATAACTGAGATAAAAGTTATTCAGTCATGCGACTGATCAAAGACAAATGGAAAGTGATTTTCAGCCTTCTTCTAAATGCATTAAAAATATATATTTTTTGCATAATTTAGACTTTTTTTTTTTTTCATTTTAAAACATTATCTCATTCACTGTCAAGCTATTGATAATGGAGAGCTACCAATGAATTTACCAAGTAATCTGATGAGCCTGATTTAGCCACTTCTGCTATGTGTCTCCTAAACTTCAACTCCCTATCCTCCAATCCTCCCAAGTCTCTGGCTTCATCAATTTCCTGGAGTACAGTTCCACCAATGCGGTTTTCACCCCAAAATGCATAACCTTACACTTTGCCATGTTAAACTGACATCCATTCTCCTTTTCCTAGTCTGCAAATCTATCCAAATTATCCTGCAAAATTTTGGCATCATGTGTATTCACTATTGCTCTACCCAACTTGGCAACATCAGCAAATAACTGAATAGTTCCTCTCAGATCCTTTCCTATATCATTAATCACCACTAGTAACAGGCCTTCTTTTGGACTCTACTCCTGAATAAACTACTCTCTGATATCTCTCCATCAACCACCCTCCTATCCATCCCATATGGTACAGTTTACTGATTAGAATTCCATGTGATATCCTGTCAAAGGCATTTGCAAAGTCCAGCAATATTACTGTAAACCCATTACCCTCATCCAATTCAGCCATCACTGTATTATAAAACGTGAGCAAGTTACTAAGGCATGATCTGCCCTTCACAAAACCATTCTGACCCCCCCCCCATCCAATACAATATCCCATTTCCATCTATCCATTCCTGTATTTTGCTCTTAACCAATTTCTCCAATATCCTGACAATGACTCTTGATATGCTAATCGGTTGGTAATTTGTAACAGAAGTCTTGGAGCCTCCTTTATGCAATGGAACTATTTTCTCCTCTTTTCACCCCCTCAAGGCTAACCCAGAGCTGGGACTTAAACTAAACAATATGATCAAGGGCACTGACAATTCCCTTAATAACTAATATTTAAGGAATTGACAGCGTATACTGGAAATATAGATTAAATAAACTTTAATATACACTTTCCGATATTTCGGCAAATGTTACGTTGCCATCTTCTTGGGAACTTACTAAAAAGACACGTGTACACAAGTACTAATACAACAAATGAGACTGAGGCTAGGACGCTAACGTTTTCCTAAAGTCCTGATGGTGCCCCCTGGCAGGCTATATTGGTAGTTCTTGGCCTTTGGGCTGAAGTTCTTTTGATAAAAGTTTCCCAAATTTGGGGCAGTTTCATGCATCCAAATTTGTTGAGGTTTGGCATGTTCCTAAGGGCCGAGGCTGATTCCACGAATAGTCTTTCATACTTGAACTTGCTGCGGTGTATTACTGTGGCTTTCTTCCATCTTATTCTGTGGCGAGTATCCAGAGCGTGGTCTGCAAGCCCAGAGTGGCTGTACTGGTGAAATCGGATGTAATCCTTGTGTTCTGAGATTCTGATATTTGCTGTCCTGCCTGTTTGGCCAAAGTAGGACAGTTTCCCAAATTTGGATGCATGAAACTGCCCCAAATTTGGGAAACTTTTACCAAAAGAACTTCAGCCCAAAGGCCAAGAACTACCAATATAGCCCGCCAGGGGGCACCATCAGGACTTTAGGAAAACGTTAGCGTCCTAGCCTCGGTCTCATTTGTTGTATTAGTACTTGTGTGCACGTGTCTTTTTAGTAAGTTCCCAAGAAGATGGCAACGTAACGTTCGCCGAAATATCGGAAAGTGTATATTAAAGTTTATTTAATCTATATTTCCAGTATACGCTGTCAATTCCTTAAATATTAGTTATGTCTAACCAGCGTATAAGCCTCTCAACAAGAAGAATGACAATTCCCTTGTCGCTTCACATAAGACTCAAGCTGGTATACCATCCAATTCCACAGATGTATTCACATTAAGGTTCTGTGATATAATCTCCCACACTTGAGGTGGGCAAGAAAACATGCATCACATCATGAATACATATAAATTAAATGACAATTATCATTTCCAATAAAGAATTTTTTAAACTAATTAATGCATTCATTTAGTTCAATATTAATCTTAAACATACATCCAATAGGAGGCGAGAGCATGTGTAGGCAGGAAAGAAATGGGATGACCAGGGATCAAGAGGAAACGGAATTGCAAAGGGTTCTAGAATGAAGAGGCAGAAAGGGAAATGGCCCCAGTCCAGCGTGGAGAGATCGCATTGAGTGAGTGGTATCAGTGGAACTAGCTGTAGATCCAGAAATGAGCTGTTGTGTTTGTATACCAATGCTAGAAGTATAAGAAACAAGGCGGATGAAATGGTTGCACTAATTGCGTCTGTGCACCCAAAGATTGTCGGAATAAGTGAGACATGGTTAGATGAGGACGACATCCTGACAGGAATAGAGATGGAAAGGTATGATGTGTTTCGTGAGGATAGAAGGGGTAAAAAGTGAGGGGGAGTGCTATTTATGATAGAGAAAGAGTTATGTCTCTACCTTGTATGGACATAACTCTTTCTCTATCTCTATATGCAAGAGGGAAATAGGGCCAGTGGTTTTGAGGCAGTATGGTGTGAGATAGAGGTGAATAGAATCAAATACTCAGTGGGATGTTGTTGTAGACCTGGTAAAGTGGATGGTGGTGATAGTGAAATGTATAGTTAAATAAGCCAAGCAAATAAGAAAAGGGTGATCATTATGGGTGATTTTAATTATGGCAATATAGACTGGAATGAAGAGATAGCAACTGGAAGTAAAGAAAATGAGTTTCTTGAGTTTTTGAGGGATAACTACCTCAGACAGTATGTAACAGAGGGCACACGAGGATTAAGGGTCTTGGATTTGGTCATCTCATCGGAGGATGTAATTATAAATGAGGTGTCAAATCATCCACCAATTGGTGAAAGTGACCATGAGGTGATTACCTGGGTGGTTGCCAGCAGTGCAAGGACCCCTGTGAAAAAAGGGTATATGTGGAACTACAAGGTGGGGGGGGGTGATTATGAAGGGCTCAGGAGACAGCTTGCAGGTGTAGCATGGAATGAGGAGTTAGCTGGAAAAGAGATCGATGCAGCTTGGGGGATTTTCAAGAACTATTTAGTAGATGCAATGTCTAAATGTATACCACGGGTGAAAAGGTTAAATAAGGTAGGTGTGAGATGGATGAATAAAGAGATTAAGCATGCGATACAGAGAAAAAGGGCATTGTGGAGGCAGCATAAGAGAAGTGGAAGTAACCAATTTCATGAGGTCTACAAAGACCAGGCAAGGAGGGTGACTTGGTTGGTAAGGGTAGCAAAAGAGAGGTATGAACAGCAGTTAGCTAATAAAGCCAAAAAGAATCCTAGGGAATTCTTTCGATATTTAGCCAGCAAAAGAAAGAATGATTATGGAAGGATGACAATGATTGGAGGAAATGGTATAAAGACAGCTGATGCAGAATGTGTGGAGAGATTGAGAGCAGTTGATGATGGGGAGGAGAGACTGACTGTAAGTGAGCAAGAGGTGTTTGGGGAGTTGAGTAAACTAGATATAAATAAGGCTGTGGGACTTGATAATATATCGCCGCGTATTCTGAAGGAATGTGCCAGAGAGTTGACACCTGCCTTGACATATTTTTTTAATACGAGTCTTGCACTGGGTCAAGTTCCTAAAGAGTGGAAGGAGGGCAAGATTGTGCCACTTCATAAAGGAGGTGATCGAACTCAAGCATCAAGCTATAGGCCTATCTCTGTGTCAGGTGTTGTGGTTAAGTTGTTGGAGAAGCTTGTGAGAACTAGGATCCAGAGTTGGGTTGACAACAATGGTATAATCTTTGATGGACAGCATGGATTTGCTAAAGGGAGGTCATGTTTTAGAATCTACTTACTTATTACAATAAAGTGACTGCTTCCTTGGACAGAGGAGAAGGATACACAGTAATATACTTGGATTTCGCAAAAGCTTTTGATAGAGTACCTCATGATAAGTTGACAGTCAAACTAGAGCAGATGGGGTTGGATATTAGATTAGTGCATTGGATTGGAGACTGGCTATCTGATAGGTATCAACAAGTTGTCTGTTTTAGGAGTCTGTTTTAGGGCCATTACTATTTAACTTGTATATTAATGATATTGGTGAGGGTTTGGATAGAGATATTCAGTTGTTTGCAGATGATGCAAAGTTGGGGTGAACCATAAAGAGTAGTGAAGATGTTGTGGCCTTGCAAGAGGACTTGAATAGATTGAGTGATTGGGCAAGCAGATGGGGATGCGAGTTCAATGTTACAAAATGTAAGGTTTTAAAATTTGGAAAACAAAGATTATTATTATTATTATTATTTCGGGCGACTCCAGGAGTCCTTAGACTCATCGAGGGAGGCCCTAAACATCATGTCCACACAACTATGCGATTACATTCTCACAGTATCTATCATACCTCGTCTTGAACTCGTTCACCATCATAGCACCCGCAACAGACTCTGGCAGCTTATTCCACTCATTTACCGCTCTAAAAGTAAAGAACCCAGCTCTAACACCCCTGCTAACCACACTCTTTCCCAGCTTCCATAGGTGTCCCCTAGTTCTCCCACCACCAGTCCTGATCTCAAAAATATCCTCTGAATTAATCCTATAAAATCCCTTTAGCAATTTGAATGTCTCAATCATATTTCCCCTCCTCCACCTATCAACTAGTTTCTGCAACCCACAAATCTTCAACCTGTTCTCATATGGTTCATTCCATAGACCTGTTATCATCTTAGTCACTCGCCTCTGGATCCTCTCCACCTCCTCCCCATCAAGAAGGAACCGAGGTGACCAAATCTGGGCACAGTAGTCGAGATGAGGTCTTATCAAGGCTCGGTACAGAGGTACAATAACTTGCTTGTCTCTGCTCGTCAAGGTATTTTTCAACAACCAAGTGAGTTGATGAGCTGATTTAGCTACTTTTGCAATGTGTCCCCTAAACTTCATCTCCCTATCCACCAACACTCCCAAGTCCCTGGCCTCATCAATCTCTTGGAGTACAGTTCCACCAATGTGGTATACTGCTGCTAATTTTTTCATCCCAAAATGCATAACCTTCATTTTGTCACATTAAATTGACATCCATTCTCCTTAGCCCAGAACTCCAATCTATCTAAGTCATCCTGCAAGACTTTGACATCTTCTGCATTCACTATTGCCCTACCCAACTTTGCATCATCAGCGAACAAATGAATTGTTCCACTTAGATCCTTCCCTATATCGTTAATGAACAGATTAAACAGCAGTGGTCCAAGAACAGAACCCTGCGGCACACCACTAGTCACAGGCCGTCTTTTGGACTCTACTCCTGAATAAACTACTCTTTGATATCTCTCCATCAACCAACCACCCATCCATCTCACCAATCCTATATCCATTCCCATATGTTGTAGTTTACGGATTAGTATTCCATGTGGTATCCTGTCAAACGTCTTTGCCAGGTCCAGTCACTGTAAACCCATTTCCCTTATCCAGTTCAGCCATCACCTTGTTATAAAACTTGAGCAAGTTACTGAAGCATGATCTACCCTTCACAAAGCCATGCTGTCCCCTGTACAGTATCTCGTTTTCATCAATCCATTCCTGTATTTTTCCCTTGACTACTTTCTCTAAGACCTTGACAACGACTCCTGATATGCTGATCGGTCGGTAATTTGCAACCGTAGGATCCTCCTTTATGCAGTGTAACTATTTTCCCCTCTTTCCACACCTTCGGGACTAAACCAGACCTGAGACTCAGATTAAACAACATGGTCAAGGGCACTGATAATTCTTTAGCCGCTTCACGCAAGACCCGTGCCGGTATACCATCCAATCCCACAGATGTGTTCACATTAAGGTTCTGTAATAGACTAGTCACCTCCACTTCATTCATCACTATTCCCGTATAAACTAATGGTTCCTTCATTTTTTCAATGTCACCACCTGGATGATATGCTTTTGCAAAGTGCACGCTCAGTAACTCCACTATATTGATTGATTCAGTGACCTCCTTACCATCGTCATTCCTTAAAATCATTTTGCCGTGTACAGTTTTTTCTTGCTTGCAGCATATTAAAAGAACTGTTTGGGATTCTCTTTTGCTTGCAAAGCTAGTTTCCTTTCATAATCCGGTTTTGCTTTTTTTACCACACTCGTTACCTTTCTGGCCTGCACTTTATACCATTCGTGTGCCTGCAGGTCACCCCTTTCTTTAAATTCTCTCCACAGTTGTTTCTTTTTTTGCAGCTCAAGCTTAATGGTGTTATTCATCCATTTAACCCCTACTTGTTTTACTATTCGGACCCTAGGTATACAATCAGCCATTACCTCCTGTAAATGCTCCTTGACCACTTCCCATGCTCTATCGACATCTAGCCCTTGCAGTTGTACATGCCATGGCACTGATCCAAGCAATCTCCTAAGCTTGTCATACTTGCCAGCATGATAATTCCACATATACCCTGTCTTAATCGAAAATTCCACACCTTTAGCCACTTCCCAGGTCAAGACCTTATGATCACTCTCACCAATATGCAGATGGGATGCAGAATTTATGCTTGGTGAGAGTATATTGTTGGAAGTGGAGGAAATAAGAGATCTGGGAGTGATAGTGGATAAGGATCTAAAATTTAGGGGACACATCGCCAAAATTGTGAAGACAACACAAAGACTTCTAGGAATGATGCGGAGGACACTGACGTGTAGAAGTAGGGAGGTTCTTGTTCCATTGTATAAATCTTTGATTAGGCCACACATGGACTATTGTGCCCAGATTTGGTCACCGGGTTTTCAGAAGGATGAAGAGATGTTGGAAAGGGTCCAAAGGCGACTGACTAAGGTAGTTTCTGACCTCTGGAATGTTGAGTATGAGGAAAGATTGAGAAGATGTAATTTGCAGAGTCTAGTGGAGAGAAGGAAGAGGGGAGATATGATAGAGACCTACAAGTTGGTAAGGGGTTGTTATAAGATCAATGGTGGGGAAGTTCTACAGAGAATAGTGGGAGATCAGGGGAGAACCAGAGGTCATCCCTGGAAACTGTATAAAGAGGGTGTGAGTAGTGGAGTGAGAGGCAGGTTTTTTTTGTGCAGAGTTGTGAATGATTGGAATGCCTTGCCTGAGAGTGTGGTGTCTGCAAGGAGTTTGAGTGTGTTTAAGACACGGTATGATGAGATGTGTGTGTGATAAAAGGACCTCCCAGATGAGTCTTTGACTCCAGAGGTCTTGTTTAATAATAATAATAATAATATGCAAGATAATGTAATAGATAATCTAGTATTTTAAAATAAAATAAATTATTTAAAAATTTTTTTTTACTTTTCTCTCACAATATTTCATTAATAAAATAAACTGTTAATTATAAACACAAAAATTAAACTTGGAACAATCTAATGAAATATTGTAATATATCTATACATCTTAACCTTCCAACACCTTTACGTAACACTTGAGTAAGTGTGAAGTTTGACATATAGTATTGCCAGAAGCTTATTTTCACAGCTCACAACATGAATTAGCTTGATGTAATTAAATACATGAAAATTTTACATAACAAAAATGCTTTTTCATACTGTTATTTTAAATATGCAATTATCGTGCAAAGAGCGAATCATATGACTAAGTGTGTTGTGAAAAATGAATCTGGCTTTACATCAAGTGCTATCTACTTTCTTGTTTTTCATGAATTTTAATGGTTGTCTTTTCTATTAAATTGTTTATGGATAATTTGCATAAATTCACCCTTTATCATGAAGGGTGAATTTATGAAGTAAATTAAAGAAAACACAAACTGAGTTGTGATGAGGTGTGTTGTGGTGTACATGTTAAACCCACATTAAAATGTCTGTATAATTATGCATAATGTATAATGATAATCAAAAAATATATTACTTTGTTTTGTCATCATAAAATTTAGTTTTTTTAAACTACCTATAAAAATTTTTATATAAAGTGGACTTACACCTTAGACAAATAAAATTTTTTTTTTTGAGTGGCTAGTAGATTTAAGTTGTATTTCTGGAGCAATAGTTGTGCCATATGCATTAACACTTCGGTTTTGGATGGCAGCAAAGTGTCACAGCAAGCCACTTCAATCAACTCGGTATGCAGGGCTTACCATAAAAGCTTTCCACAGTACTCTTCTTTATGAGTTGAATTTAAAAAACTAAATTTTCTTCTGGTTTATACAGAACTATGAAATTAGTTACTGGGGGTATTTTTCAATAAATTACAACAGTAGTGAACATTTCTTGGTACACAATATACATAGAATTGTGTTTTCAAAATTAACAATGGAAGCATTATTCTAATACAATCATCCCAAATTCTGGAACATGACATCTAACTGAAACAAATTGTTTATCTTAGGACAAGACCCCTCAACATTGTATAGTATAATTCCACCAACTGCAGGCAGAATACACAGCCTTCATTTGTAGATAAATGCTTAGAAATTTATACTAAGCTGAATAACACAGAAATCCTTATTCATCTGCTTACCTTTTCCACCTATTCAAATCCTCCTGCAAGACTACTAATCCATGCTATTCCTAAGGATTCTTCCCCCTCTTCACATCATCTGCAACCAATAATTAAATATCTCTCTGCAATCCATTTACAATAGCAGCATAAATAAATAAACTAACATGACATGTTAATTTATTTATTTTATTAAGTCACTAATGGTGTGCCTCAGGGGTCAGTTTTAGGACTATTGCTGTTTAACTTGTATGTTAATGATATTGGGAAAGATTTGAATTGGGATGTACGGTTGTTTGCAGATGATGCAAAGTTGGGAAAAACTATGAGGAGTAGAGTAGACAAGAAGGCTTGAATATACTGAGTGAATGGGTACATGAGTTGGGATGCCAGTTCAATGTTACAAAATGTAAAGTTTTAAAATCTGGAAAACAAAGATGGGATGTAGAATTTACTCTTTGTGGGGATATATTGTTGGAGGTGGGGGAAATAAAAGATCTTGGGATAATGGTGGGCAAGAATCTAAAATTTAGAGTAGATATTGCCAAAATTGAGAGAACAACACAACAAATTCTGGAAATGATGTGGAGGACACCAACTTAGAGAAGTAAGCAGATTCTGGCCATTGTACAAGGCTCTAATTATGCCACATATGGACTACCATGTAATGTTGGTATGCTCTGTGCGCAGATTTGGTCACCTGGTTTTCAAAACGATCAAAAGATGTTGGAGTGTCCAGAGGTGATGGACCAAAATAGTTCTCTGATCTCTTGAATGTTGAATATGAAGAAAGGCTGAGACAATGCATTTTGCAGAGTTGAGCGGATTAGAGAAAGAGAGGTGATATGATAGAGATGTACAAGTTGGTAAGGGGTTGTTATAGGATTAATACTGAAGAGATTTTTCATAAAATGGTGGGAGATCAGGGGAGAACAAGAGGTCATTCCTGGAAGCTATATAAAGAAGGTGTGAGCAAGGGAGTGGAAAGCAGGTTTTTTTCCATGGAGTTGTGAATTATTGCAATGCATTGCTTGAGAGCATGTTGTCCATAGAGAATTTGAATGTGTTTAAGGCATGATATGATGAAAACGTGTATGACAAAATGGATTTCCTAGATGAGTCTGTGACTGCATGGATCTTAGGATAATAATAAATAACTAGGCACTCAACCTGCCCATTAATAACCTTATTAACTAAAGAATTCATCTTTATATTAGCATACTCCTCAAGCTTTGTTTTTATTTCTATCACTGTTTATTATAATTTCTTACTGAAAATGGAGGTTAACACAAATGAAAGCAACTAAAAACTAAATGATTTGGTGTAGGTTGCTTCAAAAAACTATAACCATAGCAAAATAGCCATTTTGAAGGATGGGGAGCAACATAAATGCAACATTGAGAAAATTTTAAGATTCAAAAGTCAGGCATAAATGCAGTAAGCTGTCAATATGCACTTTTAAGTGTACTGTTGATACTAAGTAGAAAGTGACCATGTAATGTTGGTATGCTCTGGTTCTATTGCAACAGAGTACTTACCAATCTTTCCATCATTATTCATACTTACTTACCCTTGACATGACTATTCTTACTCCGTGTGGGATAAATACCATCTACTGCAACTGTCTCAATGGTAGTTATTACACTCTCAATGCCACACCTCTTGTTCCACTCTGATGCTCACACCATTCTTTTCATTTTATTCACTCACTCAGTCTCATATCTTTTACTTTTCCCCCCCATCATAATCACTCATATGTGCATGCACCATCTACCAGCAATTCCACTGCCTATCTGTCATGTTCCTTAGTCTCCTTCTCTTTTTCCTCCTTATCCACACTTATCCTATTGCTGTACATTCACTCATAAACAATTACTCCTATGTTTACCACCAAATCCATTCAAATGCAGGGCAATTATCATAAGGATAGGGTGTACTATGGAATTGGAAAAAAATTATTAATCAAATAACAATCATATTATTTATTGTTTTTGTTAGGGAGCAATGTCAGTAATAACTTTCTTGGAAATTTTTTTTAAAAAATTAACATTAATTTTAAAAAAATCTAATTTTTATTAAAAATTTATGAATTTTTTGTGTCACTTTTTTTATGAAACAAATATTTTTTTAGTTCAAATTTGCTACAGATATTCTATCCTGTCTATTAAACAATATAAACTAAAATTATTGAGCGAATATCAGTTCCTTTAAAGCTATGAAATTTAATTAGTCCATATAATGATTATTACAAAAATCTTGCATGTTTGAAAAATAAACTTAAAAAATAAAAATGAAAATACATCAATGATGATAATTTTTAAATTCAGTATATTCTGGATATATTAAGCTGTGTTAGAAAAAAAAATTAATATTCTAGGACTAATAGTTTTTAAGATACCTTGCCAAAACCAACTGCAATGTGTTAAAATTTAAAATACAGACAAAAATCAAAATGCAATCAAAATGTAGGAAGTTTTTGAGTATGAAAATTATGGAATATATTCTTTCGTATATAAACTTTATTTTTAAAAAAAAATTTTTAATAAAAAAAATTCTTATTTTTACCTCAAAACTATGATTTTTTGTGGGGTACCCTAACCTTAACCTACTTTAGCTTCACTCCATATATCTATACACAACAAATATGCATCCTTTATCTATCATAACACCTTCATCAAATTTCTTTCAACATCATTTATCCCATTTTCCAAGATGAGATAAATGATGCTGGGATAATGGAATTTCTACACAATCACTCTAGCATCTTGCTTCTGTGTATTCACTCAATGGAAAGCTATAAAATTTATTGTACGTGTAGCAATTTACTATGCAAAGGAGGAGGAAGAAGAGTAAAAGACCACAAGAAATTTGAGAGTACAGTTATTTCTTTACGTAATCATTTAATACCTTGTAATTTGCAGGTATACAATTTTTCTGAGACACTTGCCCACAAAAGAAGTTATAAACTGCAAGTGGGCTAAGGGTTTTTTTGTTGTTGTTCTTTTTCTTTTTATATATTTTCCTTTTATATTTTTTCATTCACTTTTTACATAACCAAGAAAATTTTTCTAGGGACCAAACATCAAACTTTTTCAACCATTTTAGGCCTCCAATGAGAAAGGTAGTAGTATCATACCCAGCAAAGAAATTCATCTCCCACCTAAAGAAACTCACAAAGAAATGTCTATAGGAAGAGTCGAACTCAAGACCTATTGATTGAAAAAGTGGACATTAACCAGTCTAGTAGAGCGAACTGCTGCCCTAGATTTGCTTCTATAAACAGCAGAATGTTTATACACTGAGTTTGAGTTAGCTTTGCTTTAGAAACCCCCCCCCATTTACATATTCGGAGTGATAACGGAGTACCACGTGATATTAACATCATGAGCCGCTACTATAAATGGTCACACCTGTCCTCTGTACGTAATCAGTAAACATTTGCCAGTAATGGAAAAACATGGTAATGTAAGCCAATTTGACCGCAGGCATATAGTTAGGGCCCAGAGGATAGATGCCAATATTTTGTCTGGGGTTCCACAGCCAGAGACCAACAAGAGTACCATGATGATGGCTAGGCATTGCAAAGAATGCCTCACATGGGCCAAGGAACATGGCAATGAACCTTCAACAGATGGAAGAAGGTTACCTTGTTGGTTACTCCCATACTAGTGTATCAAGGACCAGGACTAGATTAACCATGACCAGACATCTAGCAGAAGGGCACACAATGGTTCATCATAACACCCACTCCACTGGCCTGTTGAACCCCAACTGTGCAACCAGGGGCTTCATGCTGTTTGTGAGAAATGCAAACCCTGTCACAGCACTAATCACTCCAGATGACCTTCTTCTATCTGTTGAGGGGTCCATTTCCATGTTCCTTGACCCATGTGAAGTTTGTTTGCAATGCCTAAATTCCCTCAATAGATGGAAGGTCATCTGGAGTGATGAGTGCCGTTTCCTGCTCCACCATGCTGAAGGCAGGGTTTGCATTTCTCATAAACAACATGAAGCCCCTGGTTGCACAATTGGGGTTCAACAGGCCAGTGGAGTGGTGTTGAACCACTGTGTGTCCTTCTGCTAGATGTCTGTTCATAGTTAATCCAGTCCTAGTCCTTGATACAGTAGTATGGGAGTAACCAACAAGGTAACCTTCTTCCATCTGTTGAAGGTCCATTGCCATGTTCCTTGGCCCATGCAAGACATTATTTGAATGCCTAGCTGTCATTATGAGTATCCTTGTTGGTCTCTGGGTTGATTCTGTGGTTGATCCTAGAGGTGAATGTTGGGTGTCACGACTAATATCCCAGCAATGACATGCAACAGTCACACAGCTCACCTACCACCAAATAGTAGAGCAGTTTGACCCATTTCCACATGCACCATGTGCCGTACCTTGCTTTGCCTGGGTTGGGTTGCACAGCCAGAGACCAACAAGGGTATCCATAATGACGGCTAGGCATTGCAAACAATGCCTCACATGGGCCAAGGAACATGGCAATGGACCATCAACAGATGAAAGAAGGTCATCTGGAGTGATGAGTGCCATTTCCTGCTCCACCATGCTGAAGGCAGGGTTTGCATTTCACATAAACAACATGAAGCCCTGGTTGCACAGTTGTGGGTTCAATAGGCCAGCGGAGTGGTGTTATGGTCTGGGGAGCTTTTTCCTGGCATGCCCTAGGTCCATTGGTTATCACCCCACAAACACTAAATGGTGAACACTACAAGGACCTGTTAGCCAACTATCTCTGAGGATATCTGCAGGAGGTCTACCATGTCCACAGTATCATCTTTCAACAGGACAATGCACATTCCCATTAGGCTCATACAACTACTGAGTGGTTGGAGGAAAATGACAATGAATTCACCACATTGCCTTGGTCCACAAACTCCCCTGATTGTAATCCAACTGAACATGTATGGGATATGCTAGAACAGGATTTGAAAACTGCTGATCCTCCTCCACAGAATGAGCTTGAACTGATGGAGTTGCTGCAGAAGACATGGGTCAAGTTCATATGGAGGATTGTCAATACGTTGTGGAATTTGTTCCTAGGTATCTGTGAGCTGTAACAGCACAGAGAGATGGACCAGCTCATTATTAGGTGGGTGTTAGTGTTACTAATGCAAAGCTAACTCAGTGTACACTTCAATGCAAAAGAATGTAAAAAAGTGTATAACATAATCAAGTAAAAAATGTTCATTTAATTCTCAGCAGACAAATTACTTCAAGAAATTCTGTGTCTGATCATACAATATTCTGACTTGAAAGATGAAAACAAAGAATGTGAAAAGAGATTTTAGGAAGCTATTGCAGGGGGCAAAGAATAATAGTGATGTTGAGTAAACTGTTAGAATGTCACTCAGATAAAACAGATAGTAAGAGCAGAGATGGTGAATGGCAAGATGATAGTGTAAGAAGACAATGGTGTGCAATTTGTGAATGTATGGAGTGGGGGGGAGGGGAACAGTGAAATAGTTTAAAACAGATGGACTGCATTTGCTTGCCTGATTAGCCAAGTGGTTAGTTTATTTAATCTACAACTAACAGATTGCAGTTCAAATACTATTGTCAACATAGGAGATCTGAAGAAGCTAGAAAAAGTTTCTTGTTTGCTCAACAATGAGATTTATGGATTATGTAAAAAATAAAAATACAAAAAATATTTTAAAAAATTAATAAAACTAGTAAAAAAATTCCATAGCTTATCCACAATACTAATCTACTGTAAGTAACATTTAAAAAGAAAAGTCAAAAAAAAAAAAAAAACTGAATGGGTTTGATATTTGCTGAACTGAGAGTGAAAATAAAATGAGTGTGGCTAAGGATCAGAGAGAGAAACTGAAAATCAGGTTATGCAAGATGGAAGAAGAATGCAAGGATGAGAAAGAATGATGATCATGATCAGC
This sequence comes from Typopeltis vanoorti, assembly GCF_054136105.1. Lineage (NCBI taxonomy): Eukaryota > Metazoa > Arthropoda > Arachnida > Uropygi > Thelyphonidae > Typopeltis > Typopeltis vanoorti. Next base: position 156,274,681 of record NC_143549.1, on the reverse strand, counting down.
ATATTCATAGAATGCAGGATAATGAGGATGGGACATGAAAGTTGGGAAAGAAGAAATCAAAATCAGTGGGGGGGGGGGGGAATTGGAGTGAAGAGAGGTATAATGTAGCAACTGCAGTGAGATAACATGGCCTCAAAGAAAGTAGCTCTGTTATGTTTGCATGCTAATTCATAAAGTATCTGAAATAATGGAGCTGAGATTGTGGAATTGGTTGAATCAACATGCTCAAAGATAATTGGCATGAGCAAAACTTGACTTTTTTGACAACATAATGGTGAAAATAGAAATGAAGTGATTTAAGAAAAATCTTCCAAAAATACAGGAAAGAAAAAAGAGTGAGAGTACTATTGATGATAAAAGAGGAATTTTACTAGGAATGAAGGTGGGTACTACTGGTATGTGTGATGGTGTGAAGCTGAAATTAATACAATAGTATATCTAACAGGTTGCTGCTATAGACCTGGATATATAGAGGGTGCTAATTACAAAATGTTTAGACAGATTGCTTAGAAATAAAAGGTAGGTGATCTGAGTAATTTTAATTATAGGAATGTGGATTGGGAGGAGGACACGGAGCAAATTTCTTATATTTTTAAGAGATGACTACTTTAAGAAGCATGTAATGAAAACACAGAGTATTGAATTTGGTAAAATCCTTGCAGGAAGTGGTTGAGAATGATGTATTAACACCATTGATGGTTGGTGAAAGTAATCAGAGAAAAATTACTGTCAACAGGAGTGTTACATGTGGAATTATAATACAGGTGACTGAAGGAAGCTCTGTATTCAACTATTAACAATACTATGAGATGATGTACTGTAGAGAAAAGGAGGTGGTCAAAGTATGGAAAGTGATTAGGATACATCTGTAATTACTAACAAAGTAGAGTAAGCAGAGTAAAAGGAATAGAAATGCCTGGACATTGAAAAGATGTTTGACACACTGCCATGATAATTTGGTATACTAGATGGAGAAGAGGGGGATGAATAACAGATGATTAGTTAGATTGGAGTCAGGCACTCTGAACAATACAAAAGTCATGTACAGGAGAGCAGGGTCACAGAAAAGAAAAGTAACTAGTGGTATGTCACAAAGGTCTGTTCTTGGGCTTCCTGCTGGTTAACTGGGATTGGATTCCTGCTGGGATTGGATGGTATACCAGCTCGTGTTGTACGAGAAGCAGCTAAAGAATTGTCAGTACCCTTGACCATTTTGTTTAATTTGAGTCTCGGGTCTGGGTTAGTCCCGAGCGGGTGGAAAGAGGGGAAAATAGTTCCACTGCATAAAGGTGGTTCCAAGACTGCTGTTGTAAATTACCGACCGATTAGCATATCAGGAATCATTGTCAAGGTCTTAGAGAAATTAGTCAAGAAAAGAATACAGGATTGGATAGATGAAAATGGGATATTGTATGGGGGACAACATGGTTTTGTGAAGGGTAGATCATGCCTCAGTAACTTGCTCGCGTTTTATAACACAGTGACGGCTGAACTGGATAGGGGTAATGGGTTTACAGTGATACTACTGGACCTTGCCAAGGCCTTTGATAGGATACCACATGGAACCCTAATCAGTAAACTGGAGCAGATGGGTATAGATATAGTGTTGGTGAGATGGATAAGAGGGTGGTTGAAGGAGAGATATCAAAGAGTGGTTTATTCAGGAGTGGAGTCTAAAAGACGTCTTGTGACTAATGGAGTGCCACAGGGCTCTGTTCTTGGACCACTGCTTTTCAATTTGTTCATCAATGATATTGGAAAGGATCTGAGAGGAAGTGTTCACTTGTTTGCTGATGATGCAAAGTTGGGTAGAGCAATTGTGAGTGCACAAGATGTCAAAATTTTACAGGATGATTTGGATAGTTTGGAGGACTGGGCTAGGAAAAATGGATGTCAATTTAATGTGGCAAAGTGTAAGGTTATGCACTTTGGGGTGAAAAGAATAGCAGCAGTATATCGCATTGGTGGAATCATACTCCAGGAGACTGATGAGGCCAGGGATTTGGGAGTGTTGGTGGATAGGGAGTTGAAGTTTAGGGGGCACATTGCAAAAGTAACTAAAACAGCTCACCAAATCACTTGGCTTCTGAAAAATACTTTAACATGCAGAGACGAACAAGTTGTTGTTCCTCTGTATCGAGCCTTGATAAGACCCCATCTGGACTTCTGTGCCCAGCTATGGGCACCAGGGTTTCTTCGTGATGGGGAGGAAGTGGAGAGGGTCCAGAGACGAGTGACCAAGATGATAGCAGGTCTGTGGAATGAACCTTATGAGAATAGGTTGAAGATTTGTGGGTTGCAGAAATTGGATGATAGGCGAAGGAGGGGTGATATGATTGAGACATTCAAATTACTGAAAGGTTTTTATAAGATTGATCCAGAAGATATTTTTGAAAATATGACTGGTGGTGGGAGGACTAGGGGTCATGCATGGAAGCTGGGCAAGAGCGTGGTGGACAAGGGTGTTAGAGCTAGGTTCTTTACTTGGAGAGTGGTAAATGAGTGGAATAAGCTTCCAGAGTCTGTTGTGGGTGCTACGACCGTGAATGAGTTCAAGGCAAGGTATGATAGATACTGTGTGAATGTTAAATAGTTGTTCTTGACATGATGTTAGGGCCTCCCTCGATGAGTCTGTCGACTCCTTGGAGTTTCCTGGAACAATAATAATAATAATAATAATAACTTATTTGTTAATGATATTTCGGGAATATTGATAAAGGATCATCAATTATTTATTGATGATGCAAAGTTAGGTTAAGTTATAAAGATCAGCATTAACATCTGTTACACACTGTTGAAAGTTTTTCCATTTGGTTATACTATAAATTAAAGATGCCAAGAAATTATATTCTCGGTTTAATCCTTTATCCAAGTGTAAGCAAACAAAGTTTGCATATAAAGTAACTTCACGATTGGGAAACTCATATGTAGAGGCTAATGACTTCACATCACTTGCATTAGTATCCCATAAATATGCAAAGCACATATCCTTAAAGACATATATAATGTTATGCATTAAGGAAAGATTACTACCCAGACTGGTTTCAACCTTTATTGAGATCTTATCAGTGAGAGCCAGGCCCAGACTTCTGGGTCTGGCTCCCAGAAATTACATCACACCCAGATCTGGGTGTGATGACTTACAGTGGTATGACGTTTAGAGAGCATATGGCAAGTGTTGCAAAGACCACACAGCTGCTATGATAAGGAGCACAATAACAAGTAGAAATAAAATTGTTGCTATATCACTAGATAAAGCACTGATCAGAACAACCACAGATCTCAAAATTTGGTCATCTGCAATATTGGTTATGTGGAGATGATGAGGAAATCTAAATTGCATAGTTTAATAGATAAGATGCACTTTGATAGACAAGTTTCTTATTATATGCCACTTCCATACTCTTGTCAAATATACAGGAAGTCAAAATGTGAGCAACTTGTAGTTTCTAACAATTTATGAAGAAATGTTTCTAATCACTGTCATCATTTTAACTCAGTCTGAATTATATTTGGCAATGCATCACTGTTTTCATGAGCGTAAATAAACAAAAGTCTGCATGTTAAGAATCTTTGCGACTACGCTACATACACTAGCGTCCAAAAGCTAAGGAGGAACTACATTTTTACCTGTATATGAAAATCTTTTCATGACCAGTGCCAGCTAGTGGCTTGAAATCGTAGGGGTGCTGCAACTTTCGAAATATACATAGACACTGTAAGTACAGTGTATACATGTTTGAATAAAATATCAAAATTATGGTAAAAATTAAAAAATAAAAATAAACCTGAAAAAATATTGTTTATTATCGATAAAATTATACAGTTTGGTATAATTCAAAATTACTTAAAAATAAAATATATTCTTGTTTTGTTTCATGAAAAAATATTGTTTATTATTGATAAAATTAATCAGTTTAGTATAATTCAAAATTACTTAAAAATAAAATCTATTCCTTTAATTGTAATTAAAGGAATGGATTTAAAATTTTTGGACAGACGGAGTAAACACGATAAGCACTACAAACACTCTGCTGCTGGCACAAACTGCATATAAACAACAGTGGATCTGCGTGATGGAAAGTGCCACATTATGCTAATAGCTTACATCTCACTATGACATGCATATGTTTGATCGCACAGCAATATGACACTGTGGTAAACACAATGTTGATAGTGTCCTTCACCCTCCTAATGCTGCAAGAAGGATTTTTATTATTTTTTTATACAAAATAAGAGAATTGTATAGGATTGTTGATGATAAAATTAAATATTACAAGCAGATATAATATATTTATATATCGAGAAAAATTGGAAGTGCTACAGTTCCGCAGTGCACGAGCCACCCCTGTTCATGACTACAGCCAAATGAGGATAAATTTATTGCCAGCACACTAATAAATTATATTACAGAAAAAATGTGTTATAAATTTCATACAAATTAAATTGCAATACATTTTTGGTGAAAGTTACAAATTTCCTAAGGACATAGCTAAGGAATTAATGTACAGTGCTCACAGAAAAACTAAGCAGATAGACATTTCGATATGGAATATGTCTGTCCTGAACTGTGATGCAGCTCTCACAACATCGTGCCATGCTTAGCACCAAGTGATTTAGGAGTTATTGAAGCAAATTGGCCAACTCCTCCTTCAGAGCAAGTATAAGGCGTTTGTTTGTTTTCTGCAGGGGAGAATTTTGAACAGCAATATGTCTCCCTATTCCATCTCAAATGTGTTCTGTAGCGTTGGGATTTGGGAGGGTGCTGGCTACTCAATTCGATTAATATCTTCAGTCTCCAAAAGTATCTCCACTGAGTAAATCACTCTCGCACTTTTCTACTACAGAGTTCCTAACAAGAACTTCAAATCTCTCAGATCATTTGTACCAGCCATTACTATCATATCACCCACATTTTCACCTCAATTTATTGCCATACACTCAGTCTCTATTGTCCCTTTAGGCAAGGAGCCTTCTAACATTCGATTCTGGATACCATGAATCACCGAAGCTCCATACATCACTCCTCCTCACAGATCCATTCTTTCCTTGTTCACCTACATCCTTCTCTTCTCCAACACTCTTTCCTTGTAATCTCACTTATCATTTGCCTTCCTTTCATCTCTCTCTTTCACTTTTCCTTGCTCCTGTATTCCCTCGACTTTCTCTCGTTCCCTCTCTTTTGCTGGTTTGTCCATTCTCTCTCTCTCATTTTCTCATTCATATAATGTTCTCTCCCATTTTAATTTATCTTGCGTCAGTCAGCCTTACGAGTTTTCTAATTTCTTCCTTCATATGAGTCAACTCATTTATCATACCTTACATTTCTTTTCTTTTAATAATAGTTTTTCATAATGCTAAGTTTGACATACAAACTGCTTTAAAACTAGTTGCACCAATCTTTGAACCAATCTCATAAAATTCTGTCATTCTAGTGAAAAGGTCACCTACATGCAATAACAAATTCCATTTTTTGCCTCAAAATACAAAAATAAGTATTAAAAAAAAATTATTTCTGGAGCACATTCACTGTTGAACAAGAGATCCAAGCACTTTAAATTATTTAGATAAATTTGGATCTGTAAAAAATAATTCCCTCTGCTCAATCAAATGATGTTTGTTGATACTTTATAAATAACTTCATGATTTCCTATTCACAACTGAAGCAGAAGGGTCATCTTCCATCAATACTGCAATAATCTGATGTGAAGCTAAGAGTAGATGCTGAAAGATCTATAAAATGAATCAGATTAATTTTACAAGACATGAAAAAATAAAAGAGGAGAGACTCACTTTTCATCCTGGCCCAAACACAAATGACACACTGTTTATTAACACTTATAAATGCACCATCACACACACACACACCGTGAAAGCAGTCTGCACTTAACTGTAAAATGTGACATAATATATTAAAGACACAAGAAATTCAAAGACATCTTATTACAAGTGATTGTGAGTTGCCACTTGCACTCAGATGTCTTTGAGACTAACAGACTGAAAATGTGATACAAACCATGCCTGCATTCACTTCCAAACAACTCAAAGGGAAATAGTAGCAATGTTTTGCAGTGTGGTGTGAGGTGGAGGTTGACACGAAGAGATATTAGATGTTCCTAGAGGCCAGGGAATGTGGAGGGAGGTGATGATGAAATGTATAAGTAACTTGGGTTTAGTGATCAAGAGAAGGGCAATTATTATGGGTGATTTTAATGATGGCAATATAGACTGAAATGAAGATATAGCCTTTGGAAATAAGGAAATTAATTTCTCCAGTTCTTGAGAGACAACTAACATAGGCAGTATGTAAAGGAGGGCATGCCAGGATAAAGAGTTTTAGATCTGATCATTTCATCAGAGGATGTAATTGTGAGTTGTTGGGTTGTGAGAGCGATCATGAAGAGGTCACCTAAGTATGGCTAGTCATATGAAGACTTCTGTTAGGAAAGGATATATGTGGAATTACAAGGCTGGTGATTATGACAATAATCACCAGCCTTGTAATTGTGCTGGTGGTCCATGCTGTAGCTCCAAGCTTAGGAGACAGCTTGGAGCTACAGCATGGAATGAGGAATTGTGCAGAAAGAAATAAATGCTGCTTTGGAACTGATGTGTTTAATGGATAAGTGAGGAGATTAAGCATGAAATCTAGAAGATGGTAGCATAAGATGAATAATGGTAATAATCAGTTGCACAAAGAGTATATACAGCAGGCTAGATAAGTGACTCAGTTGGTAAGGAAATTAGCAAATCAGGCGAAGAATAACCCTCAAGAGTTTTTTCAATATGTGGCAAGTAGAGAAAAGAATGATCATAGTAAGATGATGTTAATGGATTAAAGTGGGAGATTGGTAACTGCTGCAGAGGACATAGTCGAAGTATTCAGTGCAGGTGTTTCATCCTCAGTGTGAAATCGGGAGCTCAAGAGTAGAGAATGAAATGAGAAAAGACTTAATGATGGGAAAGAAAAGGTCCTATTGCCTTATTGATATCTAGCAAGCTAGATGTCAATAAGGCAATAGGACTTTATGACATATCACCACATGTCTTAAGGGAATATTCCAAGGAGACAGCGTTAGCCTTCGCCTACAGGTCCAATCTGTATATCTGGGAGTGTAGTTAAGGTATTGGAGAGGTTAGTGAGAGATAGGATACAAAAATGTGTTGATAATAGTGGTATTTTTTGTGCTTGTCACAGCATGGGTTTGTTAAAGAGAGATCATGTTTTATCAATTTGCTTATACATATACTATAACAAGATGATGAATGTATTGGGCAAGGGAGATGCATACATCTGTTTTTGGTACCATTGTTATTTAATTTGTATATTAATGATATTGGGATGGGCTTAACATATACAACTGGTGATATACAACTGTTTACAGATGATGCAAAACTTACCTGAGAATTGAATAGATTGTATGCATGGGCAACAGCATGGAACTGTCAGTTCGATGTTGCAAAGTGTCAAGTCCTGAAATTTGGTAAGCAATGATGGAACACAAAGCATACAGTTGGTGGGGAAATTCTGGAGGAAGTTTAAGAGACAAGACTCCTTAGGCTGATAGTGGACAAGGATCTTAAGTTCAGAGGTCACAACACAAGTTATGAAGTCATCACATCATACAAAGAACCTTAATGAGCAGAAATAGTGAGATTCTGGTTCTATTGTATAAGGGCTTGATCAGACCTCACATGGATTATTTGGCACAGACTGGGTTCCCTGGTTTTCATGATAATGAGAGAATACTGGAAATGATCTCCAGAGAAGACTGACTAACGTGATAACTGGTCTTTGAGGTGTAGGATATCAAGGCAGACTTAGAGAATGAAGTTTGCAGAGCTTTGTGAATAGGAGGAAGAGAGAGGATATGACTGGGACATTAAGTTGGTAAAAGGTTATCATATCATATCAATGTGGAATAAATTTTTCATAGAATGGGAAAAGGGAGTAGAACAAGGGGATATCCTTGGAAGCTGTATAAGCTATGAATGCAGATACACCGAGTTTAAAGCATATTTTGATGGGCTTTGTGTGTATGTCACAGTGTGTACTTCCTGCTATGAGTTTTTGACTGCACTGAGGTCTGGTATTAATAACAGTAATAATTACCTGACTCAAGTATCACAACAGGTACAAAACATTAATAAAATGACAATAATTTAAAATTATGCTGGACAATTTTTGAATATGTGGAGTGGATATATAGGATAAGTTTTAAAGTAAAAGAGAGCTGTTTCCTAGGGATGACTGACATTTCAGTGAGAGTGGAAGTGTGAAGCTGAGTAGACTACTGTTAAAAGAACAGCATGTGTTCAGGAAAGGAAATGACAATTAGGAAATGGTAACTTTGCTTTTTAAGAAAATTACATCAGATATTGAATATTAATTATAATAATTTTAATTAATACTTCTGACATATTTTGGCAAACTCAAATTGCCATCATCAGGAAACACAATACAATATGGTATGTTAGTGCAGGAACTAACACTGGTAAATGAGGCTGAAGCATGACAACAAAAGTTGAGGCAGAAGTTCTAAACAGTGCTTCTAGCAGGCTAAAACGGGTTGTCTTGGCTGTTGGGCTGAATCTCTGAGAATGAGTGATTTACAAATTTGGAGAAGTCATGCAACCAAATTTGTTGAGGTTTAGGAAGTTTAAGGCTGAGGCAAGTTCTGGCCTCTTATATTCATATTTGCTGTTGTGGAGTACATTGGCTTTCTTACAGGGTTTTTTTTTATGTTGCTCCCACCTGCAAAAGGTTATTTGCAAACCTATAGTGCATTTTGTATTGTGAGTGGGCTAATGATTCTTTTCTATTTTTTATACAGTTTTCATTTATTTTTTAGATAACATGGAAATCCTGCTCTAGACCAAAGATGGAGCTTTTTCAAGTCACTTCATGCTTCCAATAAGCAGGGCAGTGGTCTCATTCAGTCTCTCTCATTTAGAGAACCCCCCCAACACACACACACACACACAATGGTACATTCGCCATTTCACCATTAGCTGTTTGTAGCAGCTAATTAAATAATTAATAGGTAAATAATACAAGAAAATTAAACTGAAATTATTTTAATATAAAGTAAAGTTATAGTAAAATACGTAAGTCCCTCAAAAGTTACCCACTTATTGCACTTCAAGCACAAGAAATTTCTATTGCTTGAAATTTCATAGACAGACAAGATGATGCCAGCTGGCTGACAGCTGGCATCATCTTGTCAAGAAAAATTATTTTTAAGTCCTTTAAAAGAGTATTACTCTTCCAAAGCAGGCAATAAAGTCAACTAATTTGTTTTCCTTAGTCCTGTTACTATACTTTTATATTTTCAATGAAGTCACAAAATGATTTTAGTTGTTCAACCTTTACAGCATAAATAAAACTGCTGATAAATTTTCACATGAATATTCTGAAAGTCAATTGGCAAACAATCTGGCATTGCAGCAATGTGTGTGATGTGAGCTACATCCTGCTCAGTGACATTTCTTTTTGCAGATTCCCACATTTTTACAGAAATGTTCTTTTGCATACAGAACAACCAAAGTTAGTATTGGTGTCATCTGCTCAGAAGCCAATGATTTTTTTCTGATAACTTGAATTTATCCAAAAAATTTAAATTCGGATTTTTTCCAGGTAAATTAGTAAACTCCAATACTTTTATTTGAACTCCTTTTTCTGGTAAATAGTAATAAATTAAAATTGGTACTAATTTTAGATGAATATAGATTGCACTACTGATTATCAGGGTGACAAACTTAACTGGATTTAAATCAGTAATTGCTTGTTTCATTGGGCATGAGGAAAGAACATTCCACAAACATTGCTTCAGTTTTGATTTGGGAGCAAGAAAACTTTGTAATACAGGCTTTTTATTTTTTTTATTTTTTTTTTTTTTTAATAATTCTGATCATGAACTAAGAGGAGACCTCCACATAGCCTTTAAAGGAATGCGGAGAACCGACCAGGGCTTCTGACCTAATGTCCAATCTTCACCTTCTCGTGGTACACCCTGTTGGGTGTCTGCTTGGATTTTGAATGAACAAGGATGGGCTGGCAATTTGGGATTTGGCTGACTAAATTGTATTCTTATTGATTAAACCAAAATAAAAATGATGGTACAACATGACAAAATTTCATGCCAGCTAGGGAGTCGCCCGGTTAAACAAGGCCCCAGTTGTTTTTGCCAGAGAACCAGGGTGAACAACGAAAAGTCAGCTACTGGAACAAATCTGAAAACAAACCCCAACTCAACATCACCAGAGTTAAAGATCGGTACGATCAACATAAGAAGCCTGAATGGCAAAGAAATGGAGCTAGCTGAGGAATTAGATAAATACCAGATCGACATAATGGGGTGACCGAAACAAAAAAGACAAAAACTGGTGAGATCTTTCTGAGCAATAAATACAGAATGTTATATTCAGGCAATGACAATCAAGGAAAAGAAAGGTGTAGCCATAGTATTCAACACAAAATATGAGACTAATCTTCTTGAATGGCAGCCAGTCTCAAGTAGAGTAATGTGAGCAAATATGAGAATGGGAAACTGGACAATGAGACTTATTTGTGCCTATGGTCCAACAGAAGGTTCTACTAAGGTAGAAGTGGAGGAATTTTTTGAAGCTTTAGAAAAAGCAATTGACACAATGAAAAAGGAAAAGTTGGTCCTTGTTGGGGATCTAAATAGCAGAGTAGAAAATGATTGTGAGACATACAAAAATATTTTGGGAAAATTTGGAGAAAAGAGCAAAGCTAATAATAATGGCAAATATCTGTTGGATTTCTGCTCAGGACATGGACTGGTTATTACTAACACCATGTTCCAACATAAAAATATGCACAAATTCACATGGAGAGAAGAGGCTAGGAATAAGAAAAGTCTCATTGACTATGTTATTGTTGATAGTAATGTTTTCTCCCTGGTGCAGGACACCAGAGTGTACAGAGGATTTGAAATTGGAAGTGATCACTATTTAGTCTTGAGCAGGATAAAATTGAATTTCATATTGAAAAGAATAACATGTAAGAAAGTTTTAAAGGGAATAAAAGTTGAGCAGCTCTCAGATGTGAACTGTAGACTAAAATACAGAAAGATTATTGAAGAAAAAATGAAAGAGTTTGAGAAAAGGAATCAAACCTTGGAGATTCAATGGCAAACTCTGAAGAAAACATTGATTGCTTCTGCCAGAGAGGCATGTGATGAAGTTGTCTACAAGGATAGAAAAATTAGAACTCCATGGTGGACACAGGAAGTTAAAGATGCAGTGAAGGAAAAGAAGAAAGCATATCAAAAGTTCCTGTCAAATAAGTCAGCTTGTGCTCTTAGAGAATACAGAGACAAATGCAAGAATGCTAAACACTGTGTAAAACTAGCTAAACAAAAGTCATGGGAGGACTTTGGCAAGAATATAGAAAATAAATATCAAGAAGGTGGCAAAATATTCTGGAGGTTGTTGAAGAAGCTTAGGAATGGAAGAAAGAGTGCTGTAAAAGGAGTTAGAGATGATAAAGGTGACATGAAAATAGCAGAAAAAGATATCCTTGGTATGGAGTAATTACTTTGAAAAACTGCTAAATGAAACAAGCAGTGATGACAGCACAGTGGTAAAAAACACTGATCAGGCATCAAGTCAGGAATACATATCCATACTTGAAGTAGAAAGAGCCATCAAAGGCTTGAAACGTGGAAAGGGAGCAGGAGTAGATTATATTCGACCAGAAATGCTGAAGTGTGGTGGTATAAAAGTGTTACAGTTGCTGCACTGCATAGTTCAGAAAGCCCGGACAGAGGGACGAATTCCCGATGATTGGAGTAGAGCTCTCATAGTACCCATATATAAAAAGGGAAATAAAACTGAATGTGAGAATTACAGAGGTATTTCCCTACTGAGTGTTCCTGGCAAGACCTATGCAAGTATACTTGAGAAACGGTTGCGAAGAATTGTGGAAGAAAGCTTGGTGAAGAACAAGCTGGATTCAGGCCAAATAGAGGCTGTCAGGATCAGATCTTCACTTTACGACAAATAGTCGAGAAAGCATGGGAATATAACAAAGATCTGTATTTAAGTTTTGTCGATTTGGAAAAGGCATATGACAAGGTGGTAAGAGAGAACCTATTCAATACGCTACAGTTATATGGTGTCAATGGGGCATTATATCAAGCAATACTTAGTCTTTATTTGAGTTGTAAGTCGGCAGTTAGAATTGAAGGAAGTACAGGAAGATGGTTTAATGTTAAATCTGGTGTGAGACAAGGATGTACATTATCCCCTCTGTTAATTAAACATGGTATCAAAATTGGAGATGTTAATGTCAGCTCTTTGCTTTATGCAGATGATGTTATTCTTCTAAATAAATCCACTACAAGTCTGCAAGATTCTCTAACTAAATTGAATAACTGTTGTTATAGATATGGTATGAAAGTCAGCAATAAAAAGACAAAGACAATGAAAATAGGCAGAATCATTGAAAATGTCAGCGGTGTTGTGAATGGAGAACCTGTGGAACAAGTAAAACATTTCAACTGCTTAGGCATGGTAAATTAAATATAGAAATAGACAACAGAATTAGCAAAGCTGGTATGGTGGGAAGTCAATTGAATAAATTCATATGGATAAGAGAGAAATTAGTCAGAACACTAAATTAGCTGTATACAACACAGTGTTCAAACCAGTTTTAACTTATGGATCTGAGAGCTGGGTCAGAAGTAAAACACTTGACCAAAGACTAGAGACTATAGATATGAGAGTCCTGAGAAATATTATAGGCATGAACAGACATCAATGGCAATATCATATTAAAAACGAGGATATTAGGAAGGAACTTGACATTGTCAGCATCCAGGAATGCATTAGCAAAGCTAATCTCAGGTGGTATGGTCACTTAAACAGAATGGGCAAAGAAAGATTAGCAAAACAAGTGTTCTCTGCCAGGTTGGCAGCAAAACAACCCAGAGGAAGACCAAGATATAGATAGATTGATACGGTACAAAGTGCCTTAGACAATAGCAATATAAGATCTGATAATGTTGGAGTCTTGACAAGTAACAGACTGATTTGGAGGAAAATTGTAGATAAGAAGTTAGTAATGATGTAAATTTTTCATGTAGTACTATCATATACTGTACACCCCTTGAGGGTACATGGCAGAAATTTGATGAACTCATCAATCAAAACTATAATTATGTTTTACTGTACGAGAAGGAAATGTAGTTTTGTTAATAGCAACTTTTTTTTTTTCCGGTTCCCACATACTGTTGTCTGGAATAATTAGTTTTATCCCTTAAACTTTTGCTTGTTATTGCATTTGTTTTGATATGCTGCAAAACACTGGAAAACATCTTCCATCCCTCATTAAAAAATGGAAAAGAGTCACAAATAATTATATGCATTGCATGCAATTATTTATGACTCTTTTCGAAAAAAAAAAAAAAAAAAGAAGATTCTTCCTTCATTCTTCACACCTTTCTGGTACAGCTATTGATTTCAATAGTCAATTTAAATCTTGTTATAATTGTAACAACAGACAGTAACTCAAATATACATAAAAGTATCACATATTACTCTGTAACAAAGATTAGTAACACTGTTAGTAATATGTTTAATTACCTACTTGTTGATAGCATTAGTGAAAAGCACAAACTGGATTCAACTTATATACAGTTCATACTTCAATGAGAGCTGACACCATATGCTACATCAGATTTTTTTTTCCGCATAATTAATACCAGTATCACTATTAGCTTTTGATTGATTGGCTCTTACACTTAAATACAAAAAAAAATAATAATAATATTGATAACAGAAATAAATCCATGTTATTATTCTTGCATGATACCTCCAAGAACTCATCACTGGAGGGCACTCCATTCTACTCTGCTACACACAACTCTCCATTTCTCCTACTACTTAATTCTCCACCTACACACAATGACATTAACTACCATCAATGCAAAGAATGTGTAGGTGGTACATATCAGCAAATAAACTCAACATGTCGAATGCAGATAATTATTATGGCGACACAGACTGGATGGTGAAAAGGTCACATGGGCAGAAGGAAAGAATTTATGCAGCTACTAAGGAATAATCACCTATGGCAGCATGAAATGGAAGATACTACGGGAATGAGAGTGCTTGATCTTATGATGCATCAGAGGATTTTCCTATAAATAAGATAGCTATACTGGTGAAAGCAGTCATGCTGACCCGAGAGGTGATTAAGTATGTGGAATTTTCAGTAAAGAAGAATTAAATGTAGAATTACACAGCTGGTTATTAGGACAAACTCAAGAGACTGTTTGGAGCAGTGCCAATGGAGGACAAACTATAGAGAAAAGATGTTAGTAGTGCATGCGAGGTGGTTAAGAGATGTTTGAAGAGCAGAAGCCTACATATGTAGAGTCAGGAGGATAAATAAAACAGGAATTAAATGGATGAGTAAAATCATTAAACCAGGATTGCAAAAAAAAAAAGCTTATGGAAGAAATTTTAAGAGAAAGATGATCAGAAAACTCAGTAGAACCACACACCATATCATGACCAGTAAGGTACAGAGGCATAAAATCAGAGTGCAACAGGAAATTAGCTGAATAAGCAAAGAATAATCTGAAAGAGTTCAGTTCTTTCAATATGCATTAAATACATGAAAATATTACTATAAATGAATAATTCTGATGAATGTGGATGGCAGGAAGATGCCTGAAACAGACAAAACAATTGAATTACTGAGTAATCACTTTGCAAATGTGCATTGTTTAGGTGGATATACTGCAATAATCGATGTGACAAGGACTGATGTGGAAAGAAGGGTAAATAAAGTACATTTGTGAAGGATATTACAGGCAAACCAGCCAAAGAACATGCAAATGAAATACATATACACAGCTGAACATATGCAATGGAAAACTAAATTAAATCTATCCCCAATATCTTGACACACACAGAGACAAGCTCATAAAACTGACAGTCTATGGAACGAGAATTTTTTTTTTAATAATTCCACCCATTAGAGCTTGTTAGTTTAAAATATATTAATATGAATACTGTGAGTTGACTAAAGGTTAGATAATCCAGTAACTCTGATCTAGACACCAAAAATAAAGTTTTCAAGTCAAGTCTCCCCAAGCAGAGTGATGATCTTATACTTGACAATGAAATTCACAAAACATCTGTGCCTAGTATGAGATTCAAATCCACAGCCTACTGATTAGAGAGGTGGAATGGAATGGCATAAATGTGCCAGTCTGTTAAGCCCAGTTGTACATGAAGTGTACACAAACATAGTTTCACAACACTCTTAAACTATACAAGAAATTACCAATCTTATCAGTTTTCCTTAAGACAAACTCCATCCTTCGGTACAGCCAGAAATATACTCTTGCAAGTTGGGTTTACTCCAGATAGGAAGAACTATTAATGTGTCTTGAACATAAGAAAACCAAAGCTAATAACTAAAATAAAGAGCTTAAAATGCTTCATTCAGGCAAATGTAAATTATTTACATAAAGAATATGACATTCATTTAAATTTCTCAGTCAGATTAAAATTATCCTGAGAGTTTGATAAGTCTAAATGGCATAGGAGTTGCCTTGGTTTGTTTACTTAAAAGACACTCAGCCCATAAGCCTATATTCAACTTTTATTAGTGTGTTTAGGTTTTATTGGCCTAACACTGTTTCAAACTGTTTTCATTCTCATCAGAGATGAGGCAGAAACTTAAGAGGGCAAAACAAACAAACTCAGTCTAACTGGCAATCATCTCATGTCAGAAGATTATATTTTTCTATTTTTCATAAGTGAACTTTCGATAGGGCGATTATAAATTACTAAAATAAAGAACCTAACAGGCTTCATTCTGGTAAGTATAAATTTTCCTAAGACCAGTAGTGCACTCAGGATTTAATCGTGGGGGAGGGTCAAGCTGAGTAGATGCTTTGAGAATACGTACTACGCATTGCATACGACCTATGACTGAGCATCTGCAATGATAGCTAATTCATAAGTAGTATAAAAATAAAAGACGCAACACAACATAAATTTAAAAAAATGAATTTTATTAATTAGGAAAATATTTTTGGAAAATTTTCTAGTGTTCCCCCCCCCCTTTGGGGGAATATCTAGAGAGGGAAAGAGACGTAGAGGTAGAAAGACCAGATGGAGAGATGAACTTGCTCTAACAACTGGACCAATCTCATCAAGAATAGCCTGAAATAGAGCCGAATGGAATAACATGGGGGAGGCCTTTGTCCAGAAGTGTGATTCAACAGGCTGACAACAACCACCACCTTAGATTAGCTCTGCTTACATATTCTTGAATGTTAATGGTGTAGTTCCTTTCTAATATTTTCATTTTTAATATGATTCTGCCATCAGTTCACTCCAATTTTTCTCAGAACCCTCATATCTGTGGTCAATCTAATCTTTGATCAAGTGCTTTATTTCTAACCTGACTTTCAGATCCATAACTTAAAACTGGTTTGAACACCATTTTGCATACTGCTAGTTTGGTGTTTTAGCTAATTTCTCTCTTATTATATATAAATTTATTCAGCTAAGAAGAAAAAGAAACTTGTTCTGTTTTCAAGGTGTACTGTAAAGGGATGTTGGGTGGCAGCTGCATATGTTCCAATGGGCTTAGTACTAAGTGGGATAATTCTTGATGCTATTTCAGATGAACATTTGCCATGGAAATATTTATAAAATACACAAATTGCAGAAACCAAACAACTGTGCAAAAGTGGAAGGAGTCAGATGGTAAGAGATGGATCATTAATCAATCTAATTGCTCTCTGTATTGAGTCAAGTATTTCGAAGGAGCTCTTTGGGGATCCATACACTCAAGTGCATATCAGGAAATCATCAATTTCCTGATATGCACCTCCAAGAGCTGATACCCACCATACCAGCTTTGCTTATTCTGTTGTCTATTTCTAGATTTAACCCACATCTTCACTAAAAACTGTGCCTAAATAGGAAATATTTTACTTGGGCTCTCCATTCAGATTGCAGCCGAAGTTTTCTGACTTCCTGCCTATTTTCATAATTCTGGTCTTTTTATTGTTGATTTTCATGCCAAATTTGTTACAGCTGCTACTCAATTTAGTTACAGAATCCTGAAGGCTTGCAGTAGATGTGTTTAGGAGTACATCATCTGCATAAAGCAAACAGCTAAGTTTGACATCTCCAATTCCAATATCAGGACTAATACCACTATGTTTCATAAT
The DNA here is from genome assembly GCF_054136105.1 of Typopeltis vanoorti. Lineage (NCBI taxonomy): Eukaryota > Metazoa > Arthropoda > Arachnida > Uropygi > Thelyphonidae > Typopeltis > Typopeltis vanoorti. The sequence continues at coordinate 156,257,453 of NC_143549.1, read as the reverse complement.
GTGATCCATATAGATGATGAATACGTGTGGAGATAATGTACATATTGTCTTACCCCTGCTTTTACATCAAACCATCCTCCTGTATTTTCTTCAATTATAACTGCTGACCGACAATTTAAATATAGACTACGAAAGAAAAATGTAAGGGCTAAGCTGTGTGTAAAAGTAGCTAAACAAAAGTCATGGGAAGACTTTCATATAAAAAAAAAAAATTAAAACTCAATTAATGCCTTTTATTCCCCTATAAGAAGTAGACAAGGCTGTTTTATCTCTAACTTCTTGGAGAATAGGGGGGTTAGTTCTATCTCCCCACCGGTAGCCAATCAAAGAAAGATGGCCCAAGACTATCACTAATTATATATGGCACCAGTGAAGAGATGTAGCTGACAAGTGTTGCCATCTCGTCGTCCCTAATCCTAACAACTATGCTTTACTGTCTGAAAACAGTACGAGTTCTATGGTCAATTTCCTTGAGTTTCTGGGACAAAAAACCTGAGTTTCTGGGACAAAAAAAAACAGCTTGCTGAATGCCAGAGATGGACTAATTCAGTAACCAGTCATAAAAAGGTTCAGTAAAAGTTTTAAAAGTTTCTCTAGTCGACAACTAGAATAGAATTTGCGATGCTCTTCCTTAGGGCAGTCTAGAGCCATGGAAGGTACATGCAACTTCCACTGAGATACACATCAGGAAGGTGGCAAATTGTTCTGGAGGATATTCAAAAAGCTTAGAAATGGAGGAAAGAGTACTGTAAGAATCAAAAATGATAAAGATGACAAGAAAACTGAAAACAAGGATATTCTAGTCTGTACAATTATTTTCAAAGATTGTTAAATGAAACAAACAGTGACAGAACCATATTAGAAGATTTTCAATGCAAATTTTGCAAAAACAAAATACAAAATGGAGTATATATCAACTTTGAGGTAGAAAAAGCCAATGTGAAAAGGTAGCTGGAGTAGGTGATATTCAACCAGAGTTACTTAAGTATGGAGGTTGAAAAGTTTTGCAATGGCTACACTGCATAATTCAGAGGGCTTGGTCAGAAAGTCGACTTACAGACAATTGGAATAGAGCTCTCATAGTTCCCATCTTTAAAAAAAGAAATAAATCTGAATGTTAGAATTACAGAAGAATTTTTTTACTAAGTGTTCCAGGTAAGATTTATGTGAGCATACTTGAACGGAGGTTGAGAAAAGTTGTGGAAAAGAAACTTGGAGAAGAACAAGTTGAGTTCAGGCCAAATAAAGGTTATCGAGATTAGATTTTCACTTTAAGACAAACAGTTGTGAAATCATGGGAATATAATAAGGATCTGTACTGAAGTTTTGTAGATATGGAAAAGGAATGCAACAAGGTGCCCAGAGAAAAGCTTTTAAACCCACTACCATTGTATGGGCTGAATGGAATATTATAAAGAGCAATTCATAATCTACATTTAATATGTTAATTAGCAGTGAGAATTGAAAAAAATGCACTCTTATTCATCATTTATATGGATCACGTTATAAAAGACAGTGGCATTAGGCCTGATATTAGAACTGGAAATGTCAAACTTAGCTCTTTGCTTTATGCAGATGATGTACTCCTAAACACATTTTGTGAAAGTCTCCAGAATTCTCTAACTAAATTGAGTAACAGCTGTAAATTTGTGGTATGGAAATTAGCAATGAAAAGACCAAAAGTATAAAAATAGGCAGGAAGTTAAAAAACTTCAGATGTATTCTGAATGGAGAGCCTATTGAACAAGTAAAATAGTTTTACTTTACAGCTTTTGGTGAAATTGACAAGTTTAGTAGTTGGAAGGGGACCAATCGTTCGATGCTGTTGGCACACTCTCCCTCGATGAATCTTTGGACTCCCTGGAGGTGTCTAATAATAATAATAAATCTGCAAACAGATAACGAAATAAGCAAAACTGGTATGGTGGGTCTGAACAGATTTATATGGAATAAGAGAGAAATTAGCCAATACACCAACTTGAAGAATAAAAGGTTCAAACTGGTTTTAAGTTATGAGTCTCACAGTTGGGTTATAAATAAAGCACTAGAGACCACTGATATGATATGACCACTGATACGAGTGCAGATCGTGAGCAGTGTGAACCACATTAAGCTGGACTTTTGCACTTGCGAATCACAAAAATAAAGAATAGATTCGGTTAACCGGTTAACGTAGCAAGAAAATCAATCCGTAATGATAAAGTAACTAATATGGAATATCACATGAAAGTCTCGCTATGGTGAGAAAACAATTTTCACAAGCTAATTTTTCTCTCTTCATTCAAGATTTTGAATTTTTATTATTATTTTATTTATTTTATTTTTTATTAAGCAGTCTCTCAAAGTACACCCTTAACTTTACAGCACGCACTTACTTTCTTCTTTGAAAACCAAAAGAAAAGAATCACGGTACGAATAAATTAACTGAAAATAAAAATATACAAATTCGAAATATGGGATACAAACAGCTAACTGCGATTAGTTAGCCACGCTTGTCACTTGCATAATACTGCCACCTACTGGGCATAAATACAAGAGAATAAATGCAAGGGGGTTATTTTATTTTGTGCATGGAAAGGAAATTATGAATTATTTTTTAACAATCGTGATTTAAACACACAAGAAATAAAGCATCGCATTCCTAGGTTTCCTAAGCAGTAGAAAGTGTGAAATACGAATACACTTAATGGCCTGCCAAAAAGGAAAACGAGATGATGCCAGACATTTAGTAGCTGTCCAAGGTTGGTCGATTGGTAAAGCCTCTGCTACTAATGGCTCAGCAAAAAGTTAAGCAAGTTTGAACCAGGTTAGTAGTTGGAAAGGATTCAATCGTTCGATGCTGTTGGCACACTCTCCCTCGATGAATCTTTGGACTCCCTGGAGGTGTCGCAATAATAATAAAAAAGCTGTCCAATTTCGTTTACTAAACAAACAAAATAAATAAATAATCAAAATCAGCTAACGCCTTTTTATTCCCGTATACGGGAGTAGGCGAGGCCATTTAGCCCTATCTAACTTTTGGAGACTGAGTAGGCAGTTCAGTCTCCACTGGTACCCAATCAGAGACAGATGGCCCAAAGCTATCACTAATTAAGCGGTACGCAGTGAAGAGAGACGGCTCAAATGTACCGCCATCTCGTGGTCCCTAACCCTAACACAATATATTTAATGTCTGAAATAATGTGGGTTCTACGATCGATTTTCTTGAGTTTACAGGACGAAAAACCAGAATAAATAAATAATTAAATAAATAATCCTAGGAGCCTGTGCAGCTCAGTGGAAGTAACGTTATGCCCACAGCGTTAGGCTGCCCGAAGAAAAACTTAAGTCGCCGACTAGAGAACATTTTATAAGCATTCCTTCGACTGGATCCCAAGTTAGTCGATTTCTGACACTGGCAAGTTGCTTTTTTCACTAGGAAAGTCGGGTTTTTCGTCCCGTAAACTAAAGAAAACAGACTGTGGAACCCACATTATTTCAGACGATAAATATAGTGTTAGGAGCGTCCATCTCTTCATCGGATGCCATTTATAATTAAGCTGACCATAAGTACAGTTTTGAACGAGACAGTTACCGTTTTTTTTTTTTTTTTTCATATCTCCCGGCCGTCCCGTCGTTTTAATAAAAATGCCAATTTTGTCCCATTTTTAATAAAACCTATAAATATACTTTAATATTGGTCAATCATAAATTATTATTCACCACCTATAATTAGGCGGACCATATTTCCTTGAGACAAAAACAAGACGGAGGGTTGCGTAATATTTTGAATATTACGTAACTTCATGAAAAAGTAAGACGATAAAAAAAATTTATTATGTAAACATATTCAGCTTACCATTATTCTTCAATGACAGAACCCATACAAAAATTTAGGTAGACGTAGAGGGGGGTGAAATGTATTTCAGGTAAGGAAATAAAGTCAATAATTTTGAACCCCACAATTTGACAAAAAGTACCGCACAACGATTGGAAAAAGTTTGATGCCTTTTCATGCTTTTTGTTTTATTCAAATCCTCTATTACTTCGCCCAATATGTATGGTGATGAAACATTGGTAATTACTGCTTCTGATTTGTTACGTGCTGATGAAAATTTTGGTTAATAAATTTTATTTGCCAATATCTACAAGCAGTCATTTTCCCAAAAACTTTGACCGTGACGCACAGTATGAAAAGTAACAACAGCTTCACTTGCTATTTTATCGTTTTCACTATCATCATCACGTCTCACCATAAACGCGCTGATGTTTTTAACTGAAGCTAGTCTTTACAGCATCCTCATGTTTCTGGCAACGTAGATGTTGGCTGGTGTCGCTTCTGTTTCCATGAGCAACGGGAAAATGAACAATACAATGTTGGCACACCTCTTTGGTTCCATTGCTACACAGCTTGTCCAGTTTAATAATTTTGAATGCTTTCTGGAGATAGTCATTAAAACTGCAGTTTCGCCTCTTTGACATTCCAAGAAAAGACTTAAAACTATAAAAAATGTGAAATTTAAACTACCGGCATTGAATAACAAAGCCAACGGTTAGCATACAGAAAAAACAAAAACTAACGTTACAGCAAATCAGACGTCGTGTCTGAGACGCGCAAGTGTTGCCGACATGCATTTTTTTTTTTTATTTCTGAATAAATCACTGCAGATATCGATATTTGGTATCGAACAATGCGCCCATATGATTATACAAATTACTGGTATCCATGATATTGATGTACGATTATAGGTTATGAATAATAAGTTATGATTGACCAATATTAAAGTATACTTATAGTTTTTATTACAAACTGGACAAAATTGACATTTTTTAATTTAAACGACGGGACGGTGGGGAAATACGAAAAAAAATGGCACTGTCCCTGTCCCTTTCAAAACGGTTCTGTATATCGATATTTCTATAACCATGGAGTCGCATTGTTCGATACTAAATATAGATATCTGCGGTGATTTTTGTTTTGTCTGAATGCTAACCGGTGACTTTCTCATTCAATGCAGGCGATCTAAATTTTAATTTTTAAAGTTTTAAGTTTTATTTTTTAAAGCTTTAAGTCTATCCTTGCAATGTCAAAGAGGCGAAACTGCAGTTTTAATGACGATCTCCAAATAGTGTTCAAATTTATTAAACTGAACAAGCTGTGTAGTGATGAAACAAAAGTAGCATGTCAGCATTGTAATGTCCATTTTTCCGTTGCTCATGGAGGCAGAAGCGACATCAATAACTACATAGCCAGAAACATAAGGATGCTGAAAACACTCTGACTTCAGTATATATAATAAAAAAAAAAATAAATAAATAAAACATCAGCTCGTGTATGGTGAGACGTACATCCATCACGGTGATAACGAAAGTGATAAAATTGCAGCAAGTGAAGCTTATCATACTGTGGGTCACGGCCAAAGTTTTCGCGCAAATGACAGCTTGTTGACATTGATCAATAAATTTATGAATCAAAATTTTCTTCAGCACGCCAAATCAGAAGCAATAATTACCAACTTTTTATCATCATACATATTGGGCAAAGTAAAACTTTTTTATCGTCTTACTTTTTCATGAATACAGAATATTACATAACCCCCCTCCCGTTTTTGCCATCCGAATGTCCCGTTTTTGTCTCAAGGAAATATGGTCAGCCTATTTATAATTAATGATAATCTTGGGTAAGTTATCTCTGAATGGCTACAGGTGGAGACGCTACTCTTTACAGCCACGTAACTCGGTTTAGATATAGCATAACGGTATTATCATACGTTCTTTTCACTCCTGCGGAATCTTCCCTGTGCTGAGACTCAAGTATAGAACTAGATCAACGCCACAGCCAATTCTGCTGAACCCTATCTTAGCGTCCATGCTGAAATCCTTACAGTATGTATAGCGTCACATCATCCAATATAGATGTAGCACTAATTTGCATATCACTTCCGCCAAATTAGTAGCGCACTCAGGATTTAATATTGGAAGAGGGGGGGGTCGAGTTGAGTAGACAGTTTAAGAATACACACTACGCATCGCATACGACCTATGCCTGAACATCTGCAATGATCGCTAATTCATAAGTAGTATAGAAATAGAAAACACGATACAACATAAATTTAAAAAAATGAATTTTAATTAGGAAAAGATTTTTGGAATTTTTCTAATGTTTTTTTTTTCTTCGGGGACAATGCCCCTTGGCCTCCCCTCTGGGTGCGCCACTGCTCCAGATTGATAACTCTTAGCAAAGTGGACATTAATTAAACAACAATCACTTATATATCTACCACCGCATACTATCATATTCAGTAGAGCGATTTTTTTGCAATCTTTGTTTCTTTTATTTGAAGCATAACGATTGAATTCTCTTGACTTCTCCTCGGAGTGTAGAATTAGTTTCTTTTTAAAATACTGACTCTACCCTCCATGGAAAAGCCAAAAGTTACAATACTTGTAACTTTTCTAGAGCTTTATAATTTTGATAATTTTGTTCCTAACACATACAGCATTTCTTTCAAATTAATATTTCTTTGAGAATCTCTTGCTAATAAAATGCCAAACGCATTTCACACCGACTCTATTCATCAATATTGCACCATTACACATTTCAATGGTCATGCAATGACAATATCCTTTATTGTTTCCATCTGTTAACTGATACCTTGGGACCACGCCTGGTATTCTTTACAGTTAATCATAATTTCCTGCGATGTAACCTTTTCTGAGTGAATTATCTATGTACTCAGCCACTTCTCAGATCATACAGGACGATCACCTGTCACCAACCTTTGGCAGGAGAGCCATATCTTTAACTGAAATCCCCACTAACATTATAATCAAATCCAACTCTCTCTCTCTCTCTGACCTTCAATTCCTACTTCTGCCACACTGCTTCAGGAAGATGTCGGGCAATAGAGCAATAAAATTTGATTTGTTTTGTCATGAGATTTCATTGAATAATCTATCATTGTTCGGATAATTAATGGATATCATAATATGTACTTGTTTAACAATTGTCTAACTCAGTGGAAGCGGTGTTGCGCTCCTCATTGCTAAACCGCCCGAAGAAAGAGCTTCGCGAGTTCGATTCTGGTCGCCGACTAGAGGAACTTATTTTAAGCCTATTTTCGACCGGTTCCAGAGTTAGTCGATCTCAGGCAAGGGAAAGTGGTTTTTTTTTTTGTGTATTGTGTTAGGGTAAGATACCACGATATGGCGGTACTCGTTAGCCGTCTCTTCACCGCGTGGCGCTTGAATAGTGATAGCCTTGGGCCAGCTTTCTTTGATTGGCTACCAGTGAAGATTGAATTGCCCACTCATTCAACAATTAGGTTAATTCGGTGATGCATTTCATATTCACCAGAAACTGATCCAATAAGATTTGTAAAAATACTCACCCCCCCACACACACACAAACCATCCATTTCATCACGCTAAACTCCATACTAAGCTTCATTATCAGTGCTACATGGAACTCTGTTACAAGAATCCATTCATTGGTTTCTCCCCAGACTGAATTCAAATATTCCAATCATAATCAGCCACACATCTCCTCTACTACCCTATGTTCTTTTAAATATACTGTACCTTTTATGCTCAGTGAATTAGTACATATGTATCCTAAAGCCAATTGGCATTAATGCCTGCAATCTGGGACCATATCTTATTCACCAAAACTATCCCATTGTTATTGATACTCCTGGCATTTGGGTATAGACTACCGTACCTCCGGCTTCTTTGTATGCTCGCCTCGGTAACCTTTCAATCCAGTTGTACAACTTACAGATCTCTATTCGTATCTAATACCTAGCTTATACATACATCCTTACACACAACTTAATAAGTCCAAACTGGCAAGCATTCAATCCTTCTTCATCACACTATTCCTAATTCTATATACATTTCAATCATTATCACAATAACATAACTTAATTGGTCTTATGCATAGATTTTCGCATTCTTCCCATCACAGTCTAGTTTCTCTGACTGTCCATATTATGTCTCACACCAAAGAGTAATTTCTCTAGGCTCCAAATATCAGACTCATTCCAGTGCCATCTATCCAGCTTATATAAATACATTCTTCCATTAAACTCATTGCGCGCCCAATAACATGTAGCCATTTCATCTATGCAACTTGCATATCGAATAATTCGCGATCGCAGTCATTAATTCATCACTATCATATATTGATCCCTTTCATCATGATGAGACTAGCTCTCCTTCAGACAAAGGCTAATATAAAAGTTCTGTGAGTCCTAGATGGAATTCAAACTGAGGGTTTCTTAACCAAAGAGTATGGTCATTGCAGCCCACTTGACACTCTTTGGTTCTACTAGTACGATGATTCAAACAAATCAATCATCTTACTTGCAGATGATTGAGCAAAATGAGAACAATAATGAAAATACATTTCGCACTCTCGCAGGAAAAGTGACGCAAGTCGAACTTTTTCGAATTTTGTTTTATGTGCGGATTGTGTTCTAAATACATAGGTTTTCAATCAGAAAAAAACGACACAAGTTGAATTCAAATTCTTCCCGCGTGAATTCGCTAGTATCGCTTTGGTCAACTCAAATAATGTTCTATAATGAACCAAGAATAGAGTCACATCTCAGTTATGTCCCAACCGCATGAATAACTTTACAATTTTGTTGAGGAAAAGCAACATCGTGAAATAAGTCATTTTTGTTTTGTTTTTATTTTTTCTTGGTTTACAACTCTAGTGGACGCAGAAAAGCATCATATTTTGGTTTATGATAGTGTTCCTGTAATAGATACGTTTTATTTAGAAATTCCGTTTTCTTGTCACAGTATTGTACTTCTTTCGTTTACATTTTGTGTTGTGACAGTTTTCCTGTTATTTTTGTTGCAGATGAAATGGATTCATATTCTCGTGCTGCAACAATCTTGCGTTTGGACATAGCAGATGTAAAAACTAAAGCAAGTAACGAAGTGCCAGAACATACTGAAATATTTAAACAAAAAAAAATGCTGCTTCGATTAGTGTTGACAACTTAAATTTACGTTTCACTCAAATAATTGCTGTGGGCAAAACAAAAAAACCTTATATTTTCTTATGCGGTGTAAGAAAGAACGTTTAAGATAAAAGCAATAAATTAGAAATTCTTAATACGTGGTCATACCCAGAATGCGGGTGATGTTGCACATTCAGTCATCAAAAATGAGATAAAGAAATTCCTCAAAATTGCCCAATTGTTATTCCTCAGAAGTATGCCACTATAATACGAACAGCCAAAAAACGTGGTTTTTCATTACAGGTAAGCGAGTTGACTCATTCAGTTTTCATGGACTTGAAGCTCTTGAGCTGAATGATGGGTACAATTATGCTAAAGAAGTCCATAGCACTTCCATAAAACTGTCTGAGATGAAAGTACTCAGGGTCTAAAAGTTGAAACCATTTATTTGTTTATTTATTTATTTTAACTCTCATAGGAAGACTCGGAATTTGGAAAAATTGAGGTCCAAAAGAGAAAACCAACAGCAATCTCGTCCTTCAGCAACCCTATTTAAAAAAATTCTCCATAGAGGGGAAAAAGAAAGCCTACTGTTTAGAATTAATTTATTCAAAACACATTTCACAAAATTATACCGATATTTTCAAATCACAGTTTTCTTAAGTTTCTTTATTCCAGATTTTTTACTGGTTTTCCTTTTTTATGTTATTATGTTATTTATGAGCATAGGTTTGATAATTATACCTTTTCTATTAATATTGTAATATAAATGTTGGAATAAAAGTGTAATAATAAACGCAAACAATAATTTATGCTGTTACCTTTGAATTTGTCATAAATCAAAAAATAAATAGATTGAAAACAGGGAAATGATACAAATCAAACTAGAGGTAGTGTTTAGGGATGTAACATAACACCATAACAAAATTAATACCTACATTACTTCTAGAGAACTTGCAACAGCAATTTTTGATTGGCTCAGCTAACTCATGTTTAATACTGCTGTAAATAATTAATCTTAAAATACGCAATTTTCTTTCCTCTCTTCTGAACAATTGCATATATTTAATTTGTGTAACTTTTCTTGCGCAAGTAGGATTTGTGGTTTATCAATCATGCTTTTCAGACTAAACTTAAATTATAAATAAAATAAATAAATAAACAAACCCTCTGATGGCTGCTATTTCCAAAGGAGTAGGTGGAGCTCCTTAATCCCTAACGAACATTATTAATACAGGGGAAAAAAGCATTCTCCATCCTTCAAAACCTTCACTCATAGTGAACTTAGACTGTCAGTCATTCAAACTTTTCCAGAGAGAGAGTATACAGCAGACATTTACTGCCATTCTTGTGGCTATATACTTAATACTCATTTTGACTCCAACAGCACGAATTCTACAAGAGTGGTCTGAAACGTTCTCGGTCTAACAATGAATAAACGAATTTATAATTTCAAAGATTATGTTAATTTTTTTTTTATTTTTCAACATAATCTCCCTTAAGACTAATACATTTATTCCAACGAGGTCCAGCGCCATTATCTCCTCCCTGTAGTGGTTCTCAGTAAGATCTGCAAAATTCTCCTCTATAGCTGCAATCACCTTTTGATTCGAAGAAAAACGCTGACCAGCGAGGAAAAGTTTTAGTTTTGGGAAGAGATAGAAGTCAGAGAGAACCAAATCTGGGGAATAGGGTGGATGTTCCAACAATTCATAGTACATATCCCTTAATTTTCCCATTTGCCAAAACACCTTCATGGGCAGGTGCAGGTGCAGGTGAGCAGGTCCTGATGAAAGATCATTTTGTTCTTGTGCAAACCGGGTCATTTCTCAAGAAGTTTTTCGTCTAGCCTGGTTAAAAGATCGGAATAATATTCCAAGCCCATTGTTTTACCCTGTTCGAGATAATTAATAAACAAAATGTCTTTAGCATCCCAAAACACCGATGCCATGACCTACCTGCTGATGGGACCGACTTTGTCTTCTTTGGCGCCGAACAACCGCCTTCTGTCCATTGTTTTGACTGCTGTTTGGATTCTGGTGTGTAACGGTGAATCCATATCTCATCCATAGTAATAAATTGATGCCCAAAATCAGTTTTATTCTTGTTAAAGCATTCCAAGCACTGTTCCGAGATATTCATGCGAGTGCGTTTTTGATCTGCTGTGAGCAAGTGTGGCACCTATCTTGTGCAAAGCTTTTTCATATACAATTCTTCATGCAAAATATATCCTACATGTTCTTTTCAAATGCCTGTAGTCTCAGCAATTTCTTGCACTTTGACTGGCCGGTCATCCAATACCATATCGTGCACCACTTGATCAGTGATTTCTGGTGTTACACTTTTTGGAAGTCCTTCACGTGGATCATCTTCAAGGCTGGTACGATCACGTTTAAACTTGGCAGCCCATTTCTTAATTGTCGAAAACAAAGGATAAGAGTGCCCATAAACTTTTATGACTTCAAATGAATTGCTTTTGTCGTTAAACCTTCTTTTAGAAAGAATTTTATAACCTCACGATACTCAATTTTATCCATTTCAAGCGATGCAGACAACACTTTTGCTTCAGACAGCTGTATAAAACAAACAAAGCAAACTACTTCATAGAATGACTTGCAATTTCACATGGATGCTTATGACAGATGCACCAACTTAAAAAAAAAAAAGCTTGCCGATAGTGTTGCCATCTATGGTGGAGGCCGAGAACGTTTCAGACCCCACCTCTTACAGTAGATTTTTTGTGACGCGGGGTTAAAATTCGGAGGTTCAAAAGAAAAAAATCTACTCGGTAGAGATCAAAAACTCGGGAACTAGTAGAAAAGAGGCTTAGAAAAAATTCTACTTAGGGAATGAAATCTAATTCAACGATCTTTCTTTCTTCGGCCCATTTCCATAGGGCTACACAGGCATATATACAGTACATTAATCTAAATTAATTTTCTATCGCTCATAAGTTCAGCTAGGATTAGACCAAGCTCTCCCAGAACTCCTTGGTATAATCCTATCTCAACATAAAACAATAGTATGTAGATATTTAAATTTTACGATTTCTTGAACCTCAATTGTAAATAGATTTTTCTTTTCCCTAAAAATGTACTACTCTTCCAGCTCTGTCTCTGCCTTTCAGGAATCCGTTCACGATAATAAAATTAACACATTAGATAAGAAATTACAAATAACATCGTGTAGGCCAAACATTTTTTGAACTACGTGATGCAATAAATGGCACTGTGAATGAAGTAGTCGTGTAGCTTGAGCTTTTGACGCTCGGGCGATCTTTGAGTTTGCCGCCCCTCTCAATACACACCAGAAATACTACAAAAAGTCAAAACGACGTGTATGGAAATAAATTAAAAAACTGTTTAGTTTCGAAGTAAAATTTTAATTTCAACATTCTAAAATGTTATTTTTCTTGCTTTTCTGGTAGAAAAATCGTCGATGACATTGTCGAAGTCTATTTCATAGTAATGTAGGTAATTCTTAATCAGTTTTATTTGGAAAAACTCCTTTCACAACTAGCAACACTTAAAGCAATTGTGAGGAAAATTCGCTGTTGTATTACAATGGTTGGAACCGAGTTCTCGAGACTGTATTTTAGAATTAACTGAAAAAGTTCAAAAAGGTTCCAAGTGCTGCCCGGGGCGGACCTCCCCCTCCACCCCTCCCCTCTAGCTACGACTCTGGAATGAAGCCTGCGGCCCTGGTGAAATTCATATGCATAAATAAAGAAATTTTCCCACTGCAACTTAAAAATATTTACTATCTTAATTATCCATCAACACTGAGAAAGAAGTTGCGATCGAAAGCAGATAAGAATTCACAATGACGGATCCAGACAACAAAACAAAAATTCTAGAAATAGCATCTGTATAATCGAATTGGCCAAGAAACTATACCAGAAGGAAATAAATCACCATGGTGTTCAGTTATCGATAGAAAAATTGAAATACCATTGCAGCAACTTGAAACACATAAACTCAAGATTACGTATTTAATCCATAAATAAAAAGTTATGGATTAAACTTACCACTAAAGGCAGTTAAAGCTCCCAAAAACAAATAAGAAACATAAGAATATTGTTAAATACTTCATATCCAGACAGTACGATAACCTTTTAGTAGATAAGACATGTAGATTTGCTCGGAAAAGAGAAGTTGATAGTCTTGCAAAACTTCCAGATATAATTACAGGTAATCCTCGTATAACGCTGATGTTATAAGAGCCACGTTATATAAATCGCATTTATGCGAGACTCAGATCACATAGAAAAAGTAGGGTTAGGTTCGAAATTGTTTTTTTTTTTTTTTTAAGATTATAGAAACAATTATAGAAACTAACCCAAACAAAGTATTTATTTTCCCACAGAAATGAGGAAGCTGTTCAAAATAATTGTGTAAATTATTGATTTTTAGCATATTTGTATTCAAAGATCCAGTCTTATGCGTAAAACGTAAAATTTAAATGTTATTTAACTACTTTTATTTTGTTCCAAATTAATTATTATGCAACTTTCTCTCTATGATGAAATTTTATTTTATCTGCGATTTTATTATGTAATTATATTATAATAATATGTAATATGTATATTATATGAATGTACATATATGTATATAATAAAAATGAATTACATAAATTTTTTTAACTTTATGCATATCGTAACCTGGATGAGCTGTTGCTCTTAGGTTACACATATGATTCTGAAAATTTTGCTATTATAGGAAGCTTACAAATAAATAAATAATAATAATGACATATCCAATAAAAATATTTTTTTATTCAATTCAAGTAATTCATGTAAGTTAAGAAAATATATAAACTATGAAACAAATACATAGTATAAAATTATAAAAAATTATAAATTGTACGTAAACTTCATTGTACATGATATATAAATGTTTTAGGCGAAGTAAAATAAAGTGCATATTTTAATCGTCGTCACTCTCTTCCAAACTAACATTCCTAGATGTTCTTTATTTACGAGTGGCCGGACGTCGTCATCACTTGATATCTCTTGGACATCATTTGTATAATGCTCATTGTATATTTCGGCTGGTTTATCTATCAAGAAGTTAGTAATAAGACCTTGCTTACCACTATGCTGCAATTTTTTATTAAGTTCATAATACGGAGCTAAACAAATATCCAATTGTCTCGTGAATTTTCCGGAGCGCTCCATTGAGAGATCATTATCCATAAAATAACTTTCTTGCCAAGTTCATTCCTTCCGCTAATTTCTTTAAACTGAATTCTTTAACGGAACGCAATCGGAATCTTCGACAGAACTTTCCCCGCCATTTGGTTCGACGTCATCTATTAATTGTACCAGTTCCTCTTCATTTAAATCTATTTCCCCGTCAATTAATTCACTAATTTTGTTTTCAACCATATCGCAAAAGCGCTCTAAGTGGCCATTACTGTAAAAATATTTTTTTAACATTACATATTGTATGTAACTCACCAAAAAATAAAGTGCTCAGCTTGAGATTAACACACTTATGATTTTTAATGCGCTTTCCTAGCAGAAAACGAAGACAATTTTAACAATAAATATTTTATATGACAAACAATTGACGCGCATGTGTGCTAAAGGCTATTTCCCCTAACATAAATTCGCTACTTATAACTACATGCGCGATAGGGCAAACGCAAATTTAACTAAAATAAAATTTGATTTTTAAGTTGCGCGTTGAAAAATATATGAAAAGATAAGGATTACTATAATTTGTAGACCGTCTTATATCGAAACCGCGTTCAACAAGGGTTACCACAATTTGTAGACCGCGTTATATCGAAACCGCGATACCACAAAACCAAAGTTGTGACCAGCTCATTCAAGTTAGCCTTCTAACAATTATTTACCAGCAATGGAGCATGCTGTCTTTTTGGAGTGGGCTTGCTTTCATGGTGTTCAGTGCCGATGCCTCTGCTGATAGGGCATAGAAATTATGAATACGTGTTAGTTCTGGAATTATTTAAAATATCCCTGAAGTATTTAAAGTATAGTTAAAATTATTCTTTAGCAGCAAAGTTAACAGGTAATAACAGAACATTTCCAGATATAGCACTGTCTTTATATTCTGTAGAAATAAATATTGAGAATATTTTCTCGTCGTCCCATTTGATAATTTTTGATGGATTTTAATATAGTATAGGGAATTTTAATCATAAATCAAATCCGAAATTTAAATGTTGATCCCAACTGCAAAATTAAACAGACACTATCCCATGGGTTTGAAAATAATTAAATAATTAAATGAACATTCTAATTAATTATTTACTTCATTGATTTAAATATTTAAATAACTCGAATATTTTATTATTATTATTATTATTATTATTATTATTCGTAACACCTCCAAGGAGTCTGAAGACTCATCGCGAGAGGACACCCAGTATACAACTCTGCATCTCCACTACCACACAGAACCTCCACTACGAATCACCTACATCAACTATCTACTTCCCACAACCACCACCACTCCACAGCTAGTATTTTTTTGTCTGTAAATTGCGCGTGTTCGGAAGGGCCGATTTGTCTGTATGCGGGATGAAAAACCCGAGTTTCCGGGAGGGGAAACCCTGCTACCTTCGTATGAGATCGGCTAACTCACCTTCAATTGAAAGAGCCCATGTAAAGATTTCTCCCGTCATGACGAGAATCGAACTCAGGCCTTTTTTAATCAAAGGGTGCAACATACCGTCGTCTTCCAATTGCGCTACGGAGGCGCTAATTATCTTTCCAAATACCTGTTGACTTATACTAATCGGTTTTTCAAAGCGATTTACATACGTAAACAGCTATTTGCTTAATCTGGAAAAACTGTATTAATGCTGTGACTATTTCGAATGAATTATTTCAAGACACAAAAGAAGACACAAAAATAGTTTATTATTAATACAAAGCTATCATGGTGGAAACGCAAGTGGTCATCACCACAATTGAACAATAAACATTACATTAACTTTTGTTTAAAATATATATATATACATAATTGTTGACTGCGACGGTAAGGCAGAAATGATCCCACAATATTTATTAAAATCAGAGTAACGATGAGAGTATAAATACATCATTTTCCATCATGACTGTATGTTGGAAAATTATGAACTTATAACTACATCGAGTTATGGGTGGGCTTTAGGTTAGATAATCCGGTAACCATGCTTTAGGGACCAAATTTTACTTTTTCAAGCTACTTCAGACTTCCAATAAGCGCGACAGTTGCCACACAATGGGTGATAAAATTCATGAAATCTATGCTCGGAGTGGGATTCTAATCCATTTGATAATTTGTGTACCGATAATTTGATAATAGCCTGTGGATTGGAGAGCGTAGTCGCTATCCATTCTACCAAGCAAGCTGGCTTCACAGCAAGTTAGGTATATGCTGCCTTCATATCTTGGTCACTGGATATATAACAGCCCTTCAAACAGTTTTGATGGCCTAAATGGGAGACAGGCCAAAGGAGCAAGTCTGTGGAATGACCTCCAGGTATGAAGTGGGAGATTTCCATAATTTGGTCACAGTATGCAGACATGCATCACATTCAAGGACTAATTCAAAAAAAGTGTCCCAGTGATTTTTCTTTATGAACCTCAAGATTTGATATCTTCTTAACATAAGAATGTTGTATATTTTAATTTCAAATTATGTTGTTTGCTGTCGTTTTCTCTCAAGATCGGTATGGATAATATCAATCCTTAATGATTTAATGATAATCGGTAAGGATGTTGCAAAAAAAAAAAAAAACGCTAACGCTTTTTATTATTACATCACACCTCCAGGGAGTCCAAAGACTCATCGAGCGAGGGCATCTACTCTACAACTCTTTATCTCACTACTACATCAACCTTCATCATCTAACACCAGCGCCATCTACCGCCGACTGCCATCACTAGTACTTTCACAGACAATCACAAACATCCATGCCCACGGCGGGATTCGAACCCACAGCCTTTTGGCTGGAGAACGAATACGCTGACCACTCGGTCCTGGTATTCGCTGACCTTTGTCTTTGTCTTTTTATTCTCTAAAAGGAATAGAAGAAGCCGTTTTAGCTCTATCTAACTTTGTTCAAATATCTAACAATCAAATAGCTGTCCAAATTATCATTGATTTGAAACAGCATCTGGTGGAGGGAGCGTGGTAGACAGCTGCCACCATCTTGTGGTTCCTATCTGTAAGAAGATATATACATTTCTGAACTAGAGTGGGTACTACGCCGATTTTCTTGAGATGCTGGAATAAACTCTCTCGTTTTCGGGAGAGGAAAAAAAAACCGACCTAGCATGTCAGAGATCGACTAATTTGGGAACTGGTTCAAATAAAGTCTTTCAAAAAATGTTCCTGTAGTTGACGACTAGATTTGAGCTTAAAAAGCCCTTTCTTCGGCTTACCTCACCTTATGGATGAAAAACACCATTTCCACAGGCCTACAGGCTAGTTTGGGGATTAGTCTTGCAGAAATTTAATGGAGTGAAATCTGTTTAAGATAACTTAACTTCATAAGAAGAACTGTGAGTGATCTGCATGTGGTTCACCGTTTCATCCGCAGCTTTCGAAAACCTCCTCTCATTGTTGAGAATAAGTGAGCAGATATTTTTTAACTTTATAAATAATCGCTGATGAGGACAAGCACACTGAGCACACAAGTGTCAGTAAGGAAGAATGATTTCTTCCAATTGACAATTGACAATTGACATTTATGTCTTTAGGGGTGAAGCAAGATGCTTTTCATATTCCCCGCTATCTGTCGTGGTTACAGTGAAGGTAAAATTTATGAGCAGATTGCTCGCCCTGAATGGGCATGGAGATTATGCATCACTAAAGGAGGCTAATATAGCTTTTGGTCTTCTATATTTGAATATGTCCGTTGGATCGTATGCTGCAGCTTGCTGAACCAAATCGTTTGGATGCGTGGACGTCTTTAGGAAAAACTTGGTTGCTAAGGATTGTAGAAAAGATAAAATATAGGGAATATTTGTGTCTCTGTGGAGTTGATTCTTTCTAACATACCACGGGGCGTTCAGAATCATTCTCAAGCACCTATTCTGCACTCGCTGTATTTTGATAATGTTAGCATTAGAGGTGTGGCTCCAGGCCGGAGAGGCATAGGTGATTATAGGACGAATCGTCATCTGGTATAGTTGCAGTTTGATTCTGTTG
The DNA here is from genome assembly GCF_054136105.1 of Typopeltis vanoorti. Lineage (NCBI taxonomy): Eukaryota > Metazoa > Arthropoda > Arachnida > Uropygi > Thelyphonidae > Typopeltis > Typopeltis vanoorti. The sequence goes on along the minus strand of NC_143549.1, from coordinate 156,239,335 downwards.
CTGAGCTTGCTATTTCTATTAATTAGCGGATAAATCTGAGCAATGGCTTTAGATGCCTCTGTGCACGCAGATTTGATGTGTTGGTTGAAAGATAGCTTTTTGTCGAGAATTATACCCAGGTAATTTGTTTCTGTCTGCCAGGGAATTTTAGTATTGAATAGTAACACATCTCCTGCAGGAGATATTGGTCTTTTTGAGAAAAGAACGGCTGAGCTTTTCTGGGGGATTGACTTCCAATCTCCACTTGGTGAACCAACCCTCCAGCTTTAGAAGGTTTTCTTGAAGCTTTCTGGTAATGAAATGGGGTCTGAGAGATCTGATTAGTATTGCCGTATATCGTCCGCATATAGGGCCAAAATGGAAGTCATCGGATTGTGCAGGATGTCTGACATGTATAGAGAACAGCAATGGAGCCAGTAGAGATCCCTGCGGCACTCCACCAAAGATGTGGCGCTGGGAGGATGTAGAACCGTTGATTTTTACTTGCACTGATCTATTCTGAAGATATGAATGGATTAAGTGAACCATTTTTAGTGAGGTACCGGCTGAGATAAGTTTGTGCAGGAGTCCGAAATGTCAGATTTTGTCAAATGCTTTGGATGAGTCTAGGAAAACAGCGCCTGTGCACTGGTGCCAGTTGTAGCTGGTGGTGATGTATTCGACAATTCTGTGGATTTGCTGGGTAGTACTATGGTGTTGCCTGAAACCAAACTGTTCTTTAGGGAGGATGTTTAGGTCATTTACTGAGGTTTGGAGTCGTGATAGGATGACCTTCTCTGCAACCTTACCCAGATTTGAGATAAGACTGATTGGACGATAATTTTGGGGTCTTTGCCTGGCTTATGTATAGGAATTACGTCAGCCAGTTTCCAGGTGGAAGGAAAATAGTGAAATCTTAAAATTGCATTTATTATACTGGTCAGGTGCGCTACTGCTTTTCGGGGCAGAAGTTTAATCACCCGATTAGTAATGCCGTCTGGCCCAGGAGCTTTTTTGTTCTTTAATTTTTTAATAATGTCATCTAACTCAGCAGGTGATGTTGGTGCAATATGGTCAGTGCTGGAGATAGGAAGTTTGAGTGAGTGTCTGACCTTGCTGTGAATCTTATATATGTGGTCAAAGTCAAAGTTTCCATACGATGGCCTGCATTGCTCTGATAAGTTGTGTGCTATAACTTCTGCTTTGTCTACATCTGTGTGAGCAAGGCCCTGGTCAGAGAATATTGGGGGAAGGGATCTGTCTTTGTTTTTGATATTTTTCAGTAGTCTCCAGATGGAGAAATGGAGGATAACTTTTCATCCCATACTTGGTCTCTATGGGCTCTGAGTGCATCTCTTACTGCCCCATTTAATCTGTTTAGATTTATTTCACTTGTGGTGCACATGTGTTACGTTATCTTTTCCTAGCTCTGTTTTTGTCTCTGATCAAGTTCATGATGTCTTCAGGCAAACGATCTGGCTTGCGGGCAGATTTGTAGGAGGAAGCTACCTTTATAGCAGAATTAATTTGTTGTGTGAGATTTGTAACTGCAGTTTCTACTTCTTCTTTTGTGCGTATGTGAGGAACAGGTCCAATATAATCCTTGAGTGCTGCTGACAGTCTTTCCCATGCAATGTAGGAGTGAGAAGGAGGACATAGGTATTCTTGATTTCCCAGCTGTAGTAGAAATGGATTGTGATCGGATGATAGTTCGTCCATAGATATGATGCTGAATTGAAGTTTAACCACGCTACCGGCCAAGACGTCTATAGACGTTCACTTTATCATGGATGCGAAGTGCTTATTAAAATTGTAATACCATTGTTATAACAATGAAATATATGATGGATACGAAGCGTATGCGGATGCGTATTTGATCCATAACGGCCGGTAAGGTGGTTAATATCCTGAAGGATAGCTATATCCAGGATGTCAGCAGTGCCGAACGTACTGAGATGAGTTGGTTCGGTGGGGCCTGCCACAACAGCGTTGCTTGATCCTAAGTAATTGTAAAGGATGAAACCATTCTTGTTTGTGGTTGTACAATTCCACGCAGGACGCTTGGAATTCAGATCTCCGGCAATAATGGTGGGCTCTCTGGTGCATAAGATGGCATTTAGATCAGAGTGAAGTAGAGATTTTTGGGGAGGGTTGTAAGCTGAGTAGATTTTCAGTTTGCCAGTGGAGCTGGTGACTACTTCCACTCCTGTGATCTCAAGGTTAGTGGTTGAAGGAATGCTCACAGAGTGGTGCTTAATGTAGTTTTTTATAAAGATGGCAGTGCCGCCGCCTCTGTAGAGTAATCTGTCATTTCTGTATAGGTGATAGCCCCTTATTGTAGGATTGTCTGAGGGTTTTAAATGAGTTTCACTGATTAAAATAACATCTGGTTGATACCTAGATGTGAAGTATCGGAGTTCCAGAATTTTGTTTTTAAGGCCATTTGCGTTCCACGCAACTATCTGAAGAGATGCTGGAATGAGTTTGTTACTATTCATTTATGAGAGCTGTGAGGATGACCTGTGTTTCACGAAGAAATCTTTTAGTGGAGGTTTCAGTAGGGTTTGATAGGCTGAAATTTTGTAGCATGTTTGCTAGTGAGGCCGTAATAACAGCTGTTAGGTTTTTTAGGTGCTGTTGGTTGATTTTGTTCTGGATTTGGTCTAGTTGTACGGGTCACATCAGCATAGCTTCTTGTTTGCCTTCGGGTGTCTCTATTATTGAAGGTCTCCGACTGTGGCCGCTGAGTCTCCAGTTTTGATGTCTGGGCCTCTGGTGTTCTTGTGCTGAAGGACTGATTGATTGCCTCCATCCGTCTATTCTTTGGGTGCTGAGTACATCCTTTGTAGTTCGCGGGATGAGGGCCACTGCAGTTGGCACATTTGGCCGAGGTAGCCCTCGGCTTTGTGCAGGTATTGGTTGGGTGGCTGTCTCCACATTTTAAACATCTATATTCCGCTCTGCATAGATTCCGGGCATCGCCAAACTTCTGGCGATGATATGCCCAGAAGATGATCTTTTAAGGAGTGGTTCCGGTGTGACAATGAGACCACAGACTTTTTAAGTCTGAGGGTTTTTAAGTCTGATTCATAAAATATACAAGGATATTGTATATTTTATGAATCTCAACAAGGACCAATGGCATGGGAGTCTTGTCAGCTTTGTACATTCTGCTCACTTTGACTGGGGGCAGATCCTGAGAATTTAGGTCAGCAGCTATTTCTGCTGTGTCAATGTCTTCACAGACACCAGGAAGGACTACTTTTAAGTTTTTTTCGGAGCTGAGCGCAAAGGTATGATACTGGATGCCTGTCATCCAGTTCTTTGGACAACCTTCTATAGTCTATCACTGTTGCTGGCTGGATCTTTATGCATGCCTTCATCCATGTTTTTGGCCTTAATAAAGCCAATATGCAAATTGGACATTGTCGATCTTAAAGCTGCCCACTTATGCTTTTCTCTAAGGATGATCAGAGGCACCTTTTCTTTGGGAGAAATAGCGGCGTCCGAACCCTGAGAATCCTGTTCCATTTCACTATTGTCATTGTGCGGTGCATCTGTTGTTCTTCGCTTTTTGCGTGCGCGCACTTCTACAAAGTCTGAAGAAGTAGAAGGCACCGATTCTAAATGATCTTCAGCGGCAACGTCTGAGACACATTCGGGGGGAAACGTGTCATACAATTTCACTTTTCCCGGCCAATTATCACTCAGCAGCTTTCCCAGTCTGAGGAATTCCTTATATACTTCCTCGAATTTCGTTTCATTCACAAGTTTAGCCATTTCAAGACACAGATGGAGAAAGAGTAGAGATTTCTCAGGTGTCCCAAGCAGGTAAAGATAATCCTGTGGACTTTTGAGGGTCCACTAGCAAATCCCGTAGATACTCTTAGGTGTCTACCAGCAATAAAATGTCACTATAAGAAACAAACAAAGGCGATATTAGCGGCTGTAGGCCTAGCGAATCGCCCTTGTAATTACAAATGACTTACCTGGATAAAGCACTATGGAAAATAAAGTGACTGTTTATGGTAGCAAGCAATTAACTACTATTACTAATGAATAAGCATAAATATAAATCGCTAAAAACATATCAAACCAATTCATAATTCATCATCAATAATACACGACACTAAACACTAACACACGATCCGCCATTTTTTCCCTGATTTCTTCCATAGCGATATTTGCATATTAACAGCTTTTTCTGAACTTGAAAGTACGCTGTTTACGCTTCTAAAGTTACACAACCACTTAGAACTGAATGAATTTCTACACCTGCTATACCTTCAGCCCAAAGAAATCGATCGTTGCATCCTTTCAACGGAGCGACTATGTTCAGCTGGTCTCTACAGAAAAAGTAGAGGCCTGCCGCCTGTTCGATCATCAGAAAGTTAGCTAAGGCTAAAAAAGCTTCGCTTATTTCCCTTTGGGAATAAAAGGCGTCAGAGTATTACTTTATTTTATTTTATTTATTTTATTAATTTAATTTAGTTGTTTATTTCAGCAGTTGCAGTAAAATTACTTCATTGTTAATAATTAGTAAATGAATGTGCACGCATTTCAAAACCAGCATGTTCGAAAAGTTTAGTTGTTATGATCACTGAAAACGAATCAAATAAGATTTTTCTTGTAATTTTTAAGAGTATATCCATAAAAGTTGTCATCCCAATAACATATTAGGAAGTTTGCTTCTTAATGTACTACTGGGATGACATTTAATCCTGCTCTAGACACCAAATACGATCATGAAAAACGTATGAAAATTTTTCAAACTACTTTAGATCTCTCCCTCCCTCCAATAAGTAGGATGATAGTTACGCACCGGGAGACGAAATCATTCCACCACCTAAAGACATTCGCAAACATCCATGACGACAGTGAGAGTGGAACAGCACTTTTGGGTGGAAAGCGGATAGGCTATCCACTCAGCCAACTAGGTCGACATAAAAAGGTTATCCGTGTTATATTCGAAACGTATGAAAATGAACAGCGAACTCTAGCAGTGACTGAAACATAGTAAACAGCTGATTATTCCATAATATATTTTATTATCAGAAAGGACTTTTATCGACACTGTTTTGCAAGATTTTGTTATTTACGACTTTATGAATAAACAAGTTGATAAAATCCTAAGAGAAATAAAACTTCAAGCAGACAGTAAATAACACCTCTGAAAAAACAGTATGTATAACATGCATGAAGGATGTTAAGTCAAAACATTTTTCTTATATCACTCATAAAATGTTACGATGCCTATAGTATCTTGCTATAGGGAATGGCTTAGGTTTCGAAGAAAGAAGGAATTAATAGCTACAAGTTATTAGAACTTGAGGCTATTAATAAAAGAAAGTTGTAAAAAGGGACGTGGTAGAGATGGGGGAGTTTCGAGGGCCTGAAAAAGGATGGATTTTCTTTAGGGGGGGGGGGAATAAATGTGAGTTTAATTGTAATGTGTTCGTAGAAATACTATAAAAAGGAGTTTAAGATAGAAAAATACTATTTATGTAATGGAATGAGAAGAGTGGATCAGCGGGTGGACATAATCAAGTTACACGAGATTATGGCCAACCGCCATATTCTTCTTTCGAGATGATAAAGAAGCAAGATAGAGGTGTAAAGAACAGTTACAAAGATGACACTGGGATTATGAAATATAGATTATGAAGAGAGGTTGAAAGTATGTGAAGTGTAAGTGTAGACACTGATAAGTAGGAGAAGTGGGGGATGCGATATGATTGAGAATTATAAGCTATAAATTATGGGTTACCAGTTGATTAAATTTTTCTTTATATGGACGATGGTGAGTGCGCACAAATGGCATCCATGAAAGTTGAGTTTATGATCAGTTAAAAAATAGTAAGATCTAGATCTTTTTAGAGCAGTGAGTGGAACAACTTACTTGTCTAGCTTGAATGAGATTAAAAGATGTGACAGCTGGTTCGTGTTTTCCCTCGATGAGGCTTTGACTCCTTGGAGGCCTCTGATAATAATAAGAAGAAGAAAAAGAAAAAGAAACGATTGTCATAATGATAATGGATTTCTACTTTTATAGAAATACCTAATTATAGCGCTTAAATCAGACAGCATTATTTCATTATTAATCTCGTGTAACTCATTTGATTTACACCTGAAAAGGAAACAAGAATCAGGGAAATGCGTTATATTCAAAATGTATGAAAATAGAGATCGCTGTGTAAGAACTCAGCTTAACTTAGTTTGAATTACAGCCATAGAAAAGCAATGAGCTTATATGGCCGGTTTGCCAATTTTGAGAGGTAAAACTTGTTTTCTTAAGGAAAAAACCCAGTTACCTGCATGAGTGCGGTTATCTCATTCAACTGAATGAACTATTATCAAGTTCATAGTTACAACTGTGAAAAAACCGAGGAGTAAAACCAGTGCTAAGCAAAATAATTATTCTGCACTACAAGTCTCAGGGAACCTAACTTTACCAAGGAAATACTTCCCCAGATGAAAACCAGCAACTAGTTTTAACATCTTGTCCATGGATTTGCGCAACTTTCGGAGTATTTGATTATTCTGTCAGCAAGGAGTAACTAAAATTTATCGAACTAGGCGAACGGCATTTTCTTTCTTTCTTTCTTTCTTTTCCCTTAAGTATTCAATACCGTGTTCCAATGTATTCGAACTGCTTGTTAAAAAAAGATCGCAGAATGAACTTGATGAAGTCGTTTGCAATTGTATTCTCCGAAACACAGTCAAAGGCAATATACTTTCCGAAATGTTCCTTTGCAGCTCACTGTTACAATGCGCTGCCATTTGTCCAATTCGGAGCCGTCTATTAAACTGTGCAATTCGTAAAACATCCATCTGATATCTAAGATGATATCACATGGATGTTTTCTGGTTGATGGGACACTAGCAGAGCAGCAGGAGTTTCCGTGACATGTGCATCATGTCCATCTGACGTTTGCTGTCAGGCCACCAAAGTCGAGCAATTGGCCTATTATTGCATTAAACTGCTCGCACACGCACTTTTCCTTCTATATCTGTATACTTTTTTTTTCACGCTATTATATAGTTCAATTTTGAACAATATCTGTTATCACACGGAACATCTCATTGGTTAGAATTATGTTAGATTAAAAATATACCTTAAACAATTTAAAATTTGTAAAAAACCGATGGATGAGCGCTATTGTTGATTTATGTATAATTTCAAAATAATAAAAAAGAGAGCACGAATTATTATCTATATCTATTGAATTAAAAAGAGTTTTAAAAAGAGTTGGAACATATTTTTGTATGCGAAACGGAGGAATATATTGGGAAACTTACAGAAAAGAGTGTAATATTCTTAAGAATGATCCCCAAGAAGTGATTTTCAAACATGTCCCTTACAAATAAAGTAACATAAACTAATGGATAAGATAGTTTGTGAGCTAATTTATACGATAATTCTGAAATTTATCATATCCCAAAAATGATATTCTAAAGCTGCACTTAACTGTCCATTATTCTCAATAATAATAATAAGAAGAAGAAGAAGAAGAAGAAGAAGAAGAAGTAGATTCAAAACTTATAAATAATGGGATATTCTTTGCCTTTTTCTGTCAAGATTAAAACTAGCACTGCAACAGAAAGCGGCTTCGAAGGAAGTTCTATTTTCTCTGTGTGACATAACAAGACAAAGCTGATGTTAATTAATGATTCCAGAATCATAGCAGACCTATTAAGTAATTTCATAATATTCCTAAAGACAAATATGTCAGTTGAACAATAGTCCGCGCAATGCATGTCTATTAAAGAGTAACAACCACTAAATGCATGGACCCTCTACACAAAACAGAAACATTGATTTCGCATAGCTTAGCTGATACACAGTATAATGCTCCTCGGGAACTTCTTCAGTTCCAAATACAGAATACAACTAGATATATGCTATGCTGTGAGACCGCTGATACATATTCAACAAATATCAAGGATATATATATATATATATATATATATCACAAGGGGACGAGCAACAAGATTCAATTGCCAAACTTTCTTAATAGCTTACCTGTGAACATAAGGAATATGAATAAAGAATAGACTACTTTCGAGCGTTATCGTGTTTCATCAGTGGCAGTGAGCAACAGAATAGATACCAAAGATTGAATTAAGTATGCTTTGCATTATGAGAGGCAAGTGATGTAAAGTCATTAGCTACAAGTGTCCGCGCGGTTAGCCTAGTGGCTTCCCTATGCCTGGGGAAGCAGTGTCTTGGGTTCGATTCCTGTCGCCGACGTGAGGAGCTTAAGGAACTTCCTCAGCCATAGCCAAGTTAGCCGGTCTTGGGCGTGGACAGCGGGGTTTCTTCACCAGTTTATCTGGGGTATTTCATCCCGCAAGCAGGCAAACTGACCCCCCTGAACATAAAAATCTACAGCCATAAATACTTAACCCCCCATGAGGGGGCTCAACTCGTCCCAATACGGACGGGGGAGAAAAGGGAGGAACTCCATATAAATAAATAAATTAGCTACAAGTAACTTAGTGGTGAAGATACTTTACACACAAACTTTGTTTACTTACACTTGGATAAAGGATTAAATATAAATTCTTGGCAAGTTTAATTTAATCAATACATTGAATACGATCTCAGCTTTTTATCAAGAAAAAAAAATTCAGTGTGTGTGTCTTGTACACTGGATCAAAATCAATATAATGGATATGATCTCATCAGCCCATAACCAAGAAACAGACAACTACCTGTGTCTCTCTCATATCAATATAGATATGCAAAAAATTAAATATATGTATATATTGAAATGTTAAAATATGAATATGTATTAAGCTACTGTTGACTATAAATGTTATGCTATATATTGCTGCAATTTTAACTAGATTTGTAGATATTCTAGAGAATTAATCAAGGGTATATTATTATTTAAAAGAATGGTTACTTTTTTTCGGTTTGATTAGTTCCACGTATATACGTATTTTGAGTGGTGCAGTCTAGTTTAAAAAAAAGTGCCTAATAGTACAGCTCAAAATAACATCTCAAAGCACACCTTTCCTTGAAATGAGTAATGTGACTTATTTTTGGTTATTTCAGTATATTTACTTATTTTAGAAGTTAGCATTACTGGTTAAAATGAGTAATGTTGGCTTATTACTCATAACATTATCATCTCTTCTTACACTGAAGTTCGTTGCTATATTAGGCTTCTTTCTTTATCTATTACAGAGGATTACATTTACATATAATGCTGTTTAAAAGCAAATTTAATATAATAACGTAGAATCTTACTATTTCCAGATCATTTCAATAAAATATGAGTTGTCTAATCTATGCAATAAGTAGACAAAGATGGTTTCAATTACTAAAGTCGGTTTGTTTACTGAGAGAGAGAGAGAGAGAGAGAGAGAGAGAGAGAGAGACGCAGGTTCTCTAAACCTTGCACAATTCGCATGAGACTAACTTACTCACTCACCCCCCCCCCCCAGTTAAAAAGATTTGATAAAGATTCCTCGACTTGATTATTTGATCCCAACCAAGGTCTTTCCAACAGCACAAATAAGAGACAAAAACGTGGACGACAAAAAATAAAGAAAAACACATTACAATAATCAATTATTAGCAAGTCACTCATGTAACACACAAAGAAAAATCAGTAACGCTGAACATATCATATTACGATTTATGAATAGAAATAAATCTAGTTCTGGCACGAGTCCGATTTCTTAAACCTAAAATCTGCTTGTGGGATTGTCTCTGCGTAAGGGAAATTTTTTCAGGTCAAATGAATACGAATATTTTCAAATCACATTAAATATTGAGATATATTTTAACTTTCTTTCATCTTTTATTATAAGGATTTAGTTCGATAATGTAATTACAATTAATCAAATATGTGAAAATTCTTCAATTGCACTGATCGCAGTATTTTCAAAGAATGCCAAAAAATACAATTAATGAACTTAAGAAATACAAAGAAGATCAAATACTTGGCAAGGAATACGAAAAAGTGTTGAGACATTGTCCTCAGATAGTTGTATTTATTAAAGATAGCTGACAGCCTATTCATCCTTAGCAAAAATTTTTTGTTATTGTTGTTTTTTGTCTTTTCTTTTTTTTTTCTCCAGGAAGAAATCAACTGAAAAAAAAATGCGAGAGTTTGGCTAAAATAACCAAAATATTCTAGAACTTTGTATTAATGTTATACTCATCTCATCGCCGACAAACCGAAGCAAATTAGTTGTTGTTATTATTTCAAGTTCTACCAAAAGACATTCGTCCATCTTGAGTCCGTGAAATCAACGAATTACCCAATTCCTTGTATACAAGCAAACGTAACAATAGAAAATGGGTTCGAGGCTGATTCGATGTTTTCGAGTGGAAAAGAACACCAGATTTAAACCAAGCCGAAGACGACCACATCAGACCATATGAACTGAATTATGAGATTTATAATAATAATAATAATAATAATAATAATAATAATAATAATAATAATAATAATAATAATAATAATAATAAGCAGTTGTGATGTATATTGACTGTCACCCAACGAAACACATTCCCGATATTCATTTCAGGCTAATTTCATCGGTATTTAATAATTCTTAAATTTTTTTTCGCATGAATTTACCTCATTAACTTTACTGCTGATACGTTTGCAATAATGCTTTCGAATCGATTCTCTGTCTGAAGAGAAAGTCTCTAAGATCTGTAAAGTGAGGCTGATTATTTCTAGGAAATACTCGAATTCGATTTTATTTCTCCTCAAATATTTCCTTTCGAGATTATTCTCATAATTATCGTTCCAAATTCGAGATTATGCTGAAATATTTGGTTGCAAAATCGCTTTCTATTCTCCTTAAAACGTGCGTGCAGAAATCTGCTCATCTTTACCGCAGTCAAGGCTAATTCATTTAATAGCAAATAATGAAAGACTAACAGCTATTACAGCAGTTCTTTATATTAGAATACAGGATTATATTTATAGTAAATAGTAAAACGTGATATCAACACGAGTTTTTCAAATTTACTAATTTGTTAATAGTTAATGACACTAAAGGAGCTCACAGATATATCGAACTTCGTCTTACAGTTTAGGGAGAAAAAAAATTTCCACTCGGTATGAGACCGGTTAACTCACCTTCAGTTGAAAAAAGTCACGGTGGTCTGTTCTCTTGTATGTATCTTTCTGTGAAAATAAGCTTCCAGTAAAAACAGCTGAACCGAGTATCATAGAAAGTTCGAGTTAACAAGATGTCAAAGAAAAGCAAACTACTGTCAATCTCCTTTTCCGCAAACTTGATATGTGAATGAAGGCCATTGATTTTCTCTAAGAAGAAGAAGAAGAAGAAGATCAAATCATTTTCAAGATTCGGCTTGAGATCGAATCGTATATCTGATCCGTGAATCAAGTTTACGATTGAATTTGATTTACGTGTTTCTTATTTATTTCTTTACTATCAAAAACTTATGCTCTTCAAATGCGTACAATTTTATCAGAATGTTAAACGATTCGTGAAAGTCAAAAATGAAAGTGAAAAGCAAAAATGAAAATGAAAAGCAAAAGTGAAAAGCTAATATTATACGATTTTCATAGCAAATAATTGGTAACCAATCTAATAACCAAAATCATACCTGTGATATTTATTAGTCTTCCCTTCCTGTAACATTCCGTTATCTCGTAAAAAGAGCATGTTTTTATGAGATAAATATTTGAGGAGATTCGCGGGTGTACCTATTAGTAGTGGTTTATAGTTGCTGTTTTATCGAAGTGCCAGAATTCAGATAGAATTTACATTATCGACCATTAAAACAGTTGTGTCCAAGTAGCCTTTAAGACATCGTTGCTAGACTCCCTGAGCTCACTTGTTTGCATATGATACGTTTATTATTATCATTATCAGTACTGTGTATCATAGAGGCAGCCTGCCTCACGGCGCAGTTTAATAAGGGCGCTCGTTCAGCCATATTGCGGTAGGCGCCGTCGCTACGCAAGTGCGGAAAGAAGATTTTCCAAGTTTAATCTGATTAAAAATGATTTGCAAACAGCAATGACCCAAGAAAGATTGGTTGGTCTAGCAGCTATATCGATAGAGGTCGATAAGTTAGCTTGTAATTTAAATTTAGAAGTGCTTATAAACAGTTTTATTGTCCATAGAGCAAACATATAATTAATATTATTATGTAATCGTTTTGCATTAATGTTTCTCTTGTAATAAAAAAAAATGGCAATTGGCGATTTTCTTGTATTTTTGTCTTATAATCCATCGGGGGAGATATTTAATGGTTTGCCTCAGGGCAAGAACTAATCTGGCTACGGCCCTGATTATTATTATTTATCACTTTCTTCAGATTAAATAGGTAAAATAGTCAAATGATCGAAATCATTTGGACGATGCCACCTGTAAAGACATCAGATGCAATTCACTTCTGCCATGCCCTCCCCTCCCCGTCTGTGTAGAGATTCTCAGATAATGGGAATCTCTTAACAACGTGAAAGTACAATATTCCGAATCGGAAATTATTGAAAAACGTGCCCTGTAAATTTAGGTAGCTGAGGAGGAAATCACACGCCCTCCCAACGTTTACTTTCATTTTAGTTCGACTGAACTAAAAATTCAACGACATTATCGACCTGAATAAAAACTGAATTTCAAATTTCAGCTATATTTCAAATTTAAAATAAGGAAGCGGAGGAGAAAAATAATGTGTTTTTTTTTTCGTATTGTTCTATTTTCAAAACGATTAGGACTTTTATTAAATGGATTTAACGCTTTAAACTGTGGCATAACAGTAGTATGCATTACGACATGTTGTGCCCTTGTAAATCATCTTCGAATAAAAGTCACAGATCGACAATGAACTTAGAACCGGATTACATTACGTCGAAGTCGATTCCTAAAGACACTTGTAATAAGAGTGGTCAGTGCCCATGTACTTGGCTTAACAGCACCTTCGTGACTTTTGATATTCTCTTAAGAAGACAAAGCCGGAAATAATGACAAACTTAGAAGCCAGCTTGAATTGATAACATAGTAAAAAGAGATACATGAGAATAGTGCAGGGAATATCAAAACGTTTTTGAAAACGCAATGCCAGATTGTATTTACAACTTGAGAAATGTAAATCGAGTGTTAGTTAAAAAGACGAATAAGATTAAGTAGGAAGAATATAAAAAGTAATTGATTGAGAGAAAATATAAAGAGATAGATAATGAAGAAACTTGCAAGCAATAAAATTACAAGTTTAGTAAGATGGAAAAATCCTATTATGAGAGAAAACTAACTGGACAGTGAAATCCTGTGTTTTTCTTCTTTTTTTTTTTTTCTTCTTTTTCTTCATTATGTGGTAAATAACAGAAAACAATGAAAACGAGAATGAAAGAGATTACAGCAGAAAAAGTAGCGGAATCACTAAACACCACTGCAGGCATGGTTGGCCGAATAGCTAGCATATCGGCTCTCCAACCAATAGTCCGTTGATTGAAATTCCCATACTAGGTATGAAGATTTGGGAACGTTTTTAGGAGGGAGATGATTTCGTCCACTGTGAAACAGTCACCCGCTTACTGGACGGCTGAAGGGGTTTAAAAAGTTCTTCTAGACCACCACCACCTTATATATCTCTCACCACAGTATTAGGCTTCTATTACTGCCAGCTCGATAACGTATATATAAATATAGTAATTTTCAACTTCTGTAAAAAAAAAAAAAAAAAGTAAAGAAAAAAATACAAAAAAAAAAAAATCTGTAGCCTACCCATGGTACGTCCTATAGGTTTATTACTTTTCATTGACGGGAATATACAGTTCTTACATATACAAGAGAAAGGTGGAGGAAGTTCAATTTTTTATGACCACCCATTAATCAACAATAAATCAATACACCCATAAATCAATTAATAAAAGAAAACCGCTGCAAACCTATAGAAATTGGTACTTTGAATAAGATATATTAACCGAAAACATACTCTAAATATCAAACGTAGTATTTTTTCATGATTCAGCCTCAAAGAAGCAAACATTGGTAATCTCACACCAAACAATGAAAATCATTTGCTGTTCACATTCAAACAGTATCACAGTAGAATTAAAACCCACGCTCTGCAGCTTGGAGTATAGAGACCACAACCTACAGCCCATTACAGTTTCTGAGTACCAAGTACCAATACGGTTGTACATTTTGGATTGAGGAAATTGCAGCTTGTATAGCACAGTACAAGTTTCTATACTTGTACCGTAATAGATAAGATTGCGCTCCAGAAAATGGAAGAGGTTAGGAATTAGTTCAACTCCTTGACCACCATCATAAGATAGTGGTCAAGAAGTCAATTGCTCTGGAGAAGACAATAGTCTTCTCCAACGCAAGGGATAATTACTAATTTAAAAAGCACACCCATTGGTAGGGATAATAACTGATTGATCCTCTTCATATGACTTTGAATCAGATTGTATCTGGATCATTGCGGATTAGCTACAGTTTCATACTGCAAGCACATCCTTTACGGTAGTCTCCTATCTTTTTCGAGTATAATTGCTTGACTATTGATTGTTTGTTTGACTGTTGTTTGACCAATGGCATGACAAACTATGATAACATCTTGCTGGAAATCGATTCTAAGTCAAGCCCCATTTGCAGTATGGTACGTACCCAACTACATTCATTTAGTGTACTGCCTTTATATGTCGTGGCATATAAAGGCAGTAGTAGAATGCTTCGTAGACTGCACTTTATGATTGCCTGGGATAATTTCATGATTTTTTATGTGACCACCCATAAAAGATTGTAAACGTGAGTGGGATGAGATTATTTAACATGCTATATTTGTTATAATTATTCGATACTTTATCTTAAAGTATGTTAACATGAAAGACCCTTTAATCTCATTAAACAGGTGGATTGTACAACTTAAACAACAATTTGAAGGTATTCGTCGACCATAATTTTCAAGCTTTCTAATCCTTTTTTGTGGGGAGGGGGGGGTTGGAAGAATATCAAGCTGTCCTCAGGATACAGTATTTTTCCACTTGTTTATTAAAAATCATACCTTTCCACCTTGTTATAAAAATATAAAATCGTTTCTACTGATTTAATGGACTGCATTGCATTGCTCATTGTAGGAATGTGCATAACCATATAATGACGACAATGGCATTTGAGAGCGAAGCCAAGGTTAGAGGCTTCGATCGACAGGGATATTGTTGTTTCTAGGAGACACGATTCGGTGGATTAACCACATGCCGCGAAACCCTGCAGCGCGAGGAGACTAAGATCTTGGTGCCGAGTGAAAGCCTTATGCAGCCCTATGAAAACCTGAAGAGGCTCATGAAAAGTTTTTCTGAAGTCGGTCAAGAATCCTAATTTCGAAGCTGTTTCTTTTGTTATTTAATCCTATCCACTAAAGGCTGTTAGTTGATAGTATGCTGGGTATGTGAGCGGGTCGAGCTTGGATTAGATAATCGACAGTCCTGCTCTAGAGACCAAACATGGAACATTTTCAAGATATTTCAGCCTCCAATAAGAAAGATGTGGTGCTCACACAGAGTGATGAAATTTATCTATCACCTGAAGACATTTACGAAACATCCAGCAGACAGCACCTTGGTTTAAGAGCGGATACGCTTAACCACTTGGCCAAATAACCAAGCCGATATTTGAAGGGAGCTGAGAATTTACTAAACAGGTGAATTATTATTATTATTATTATTATTATTATTATTATTATTATTATTATTATTATTATTATTATTAAACTATAACTGACCAGATAGTGCCGCGCCGTGGGTAGGAGACACCCTTGTGCAAAACGTTTTTCAGCACCCCCATAAAATAAGTTTCCTTAAAAAATTTTGCGAAAAATTTTACTTTGTTAAAAGTACAAAACAATTTATACGCATACATAAAAATAAATTTTATTTAACAGTAGTAGAACATTGTAATCACTGAAATTCATTAATAAGGAATTTTTAATAATAAACATTCTCAAAAATGTTTATTCCTTAATATATAAATACAACAGAATATATATATATATATATATATATATATATATATATATATATATATATATATATATATATATATATATATATATATATATATATATATATATATATATATATAAAGCACATTGGTAGGGATAATAACTGATTGATCCTCTTCATATGACTTTGAATCAGATTGTATCTGGATCATTGCGGATTAGCTACAGCTTCATACTGCACGCACATCCTTTACGGAAGTCTCCTATCTTTTTCGAGTATATTTGCTTGACTATTGATTGTTTGTTTGACCACAAATAATTTTTTATTAGTTTCACTTTTGAAAAACTTCTTTCCCGTGATGCTACGGATATTGGTAATGTCAAAGAAATATGCATCACAATCGCAGTATTCGGAAACGTGTCGGTTAATTTATTTTCGTATATATAATTTAAAACATCCTGAGGAGCTGACTCTTTTTTAATAAAACATTGCAAAGTTTTTAATTCCTCAAATAAAGTCATACCATCAATATCGATTGTCGGAATCTTGATTGTCGTTCAGTTTTAAGTGCAAATCTTTACAATGTTTCATTAAATCTTCATCGCTCCAATCTTTTAATTTGCTAATGTCTCTTATAACTTTAAAGTCTTCGCTATGTTGTTTTAAGAGTATGAATCTTTCCTTGACTGAAGTTATTGTCGTGTCTAAAATCGTGAAGAAAAAATTTATTTTAAAATTTTGTTTAGGATCATGCGTTGTCTCATCTGATGCTTCGTAACTAAACATTTTTGTTTTTGTTCTTTTGCGAATGTTTGGAAAAATAGGATCAATATTAAGATCGTTTACTACTTCTTTTGCAGTTCTAATAATATTTTCAAAACATTGGTTTGTTCGGAGAGTATTTAATTCTTGTATAACATAATCAAGATTTTCTGTAATTTTTCCTATATCAAATGTCGGATTCTGCATTATTTTGCTTGCAACATTCACGAGACTTAAGATTTCGTACCAAACATGAACAGAGCAAATAAATCTTTGAAATTAAGTTGTCTGCCTGAACTCTAGAATCGATATCTTTAGTTTCATCTTCCTTAATATCAGAAAGAGCCTGGTATTCCTTGATATTATTTTTAAGTGGCTTTATTGCTTCTACTCTACTATCCCACCTAGTAGCAGAAAGTGGTTTCAAATTTAAAACAAGAATTTTTTTTTAATATAGCCGAACGCTTCACAGATATTGAAAAATAATTATATAATTCCTGTATTACCCCCAAAAATGTACAGTTTCACAAGATATCTTAACTGTATCATTAACTACCAAATTTAATGAATGAGCAACACAGGGAATAAAAAAAGCCCTTGAATTTATTTCAAGGATTTTTTTTCTGCAGTCCATTATGTTTGCCTCGCATATTTGAACTGTTTTCATGATCTTGGCCGCGTAAATCCGAAATGTTAATATTCAATAATTTTAAATAATTTTTTATAAATTGAAATAGTCCTTGCCCAGTGGTATCTTCTACAGATCGAAAACCCAAAAAATGTTCATGAATTTCTGCTATATTTGTATCTTTATTTTGATTAACAAGTCTAATAACAATAGATAATTGTTCTGTATGGCTTATATCCGGAGTGGTGTCAAGAATTAATGAATAATATTTCGCTTCTTTAACCATTTCTAAAATTTTTTTGTTTTATAGGTTCAGAAATTATACGGATGATTTCATTTTGTATTTTATCACCTAAATCATTAGCAATGTTCCTTTTTTTTGATGATTGGATGCGATGCAAGCGTTATGCCATTATCGAATCAAATTTAGTGACAGTTTCTACTAACTTTAAAAAATTGCCGTTATCATTTTCAAAAAGTTTTTGTGAAGAACCTCTAAAAGCTATACAGTGTCTTGCTAAATATTGTATTATGTAGATTAACCGTTCTATAACAGATTGCCAATATTTTTTCTCAATTTCGTATAATCTTTGTTGTGTGCAATCAATAATGCATTTCTTAATCAACGACATTTTAAGTTCGCTGTATTTTGAACAGTTTTTAATGTGCGTGGAACTTGTCTCGTGTATTTTTAGTATATGACTGAAATTTTGCCTGATTTTCAAACTTAGTAAAAATATAATAGATGTAGAAAGTACTTGCAAGTGTTGCCTCAGTCTTGCACTACGTGCAGGCGCAAACTTGACATACTTGTTTGTTTGCTTACTTGGGAAAAAGGATTAAAACCTAGCTTATAAAATTGCTTGGTATCTTTAATATATAATAGATGTACTTACTTTACGTGAATAATAATCCAAATTCACAAAAAATTTACTAAACAACAAAAAATATATCTTATAAAACAAAAGGCAACTGTACTGTTGCTTTTTGTTTGTGAATTTGTGCGTTTCACTGTTACTGTAATGCACAAAATGAAATTATGCAAAAATACATAAAAAAAGTATCAAGAAAGGGCCAATTGCAGTATGTGTAAACAAACTTAGATCATCTAAAGAGTTTTATAGCTCATAAATAACTTATGTTTATTAATTTAATTCGAGCCGCGTCAGCCTGACGCGCCGATAGTCTACCCCGCATATATACGGGATTTTTAGCTATGGTCCTTCAGCTGATTAATATGTTTATAATTTATAAACTCTTATCTTTAAAATTTTATTTGTCAATCAAAAATACAAAAATAAGTACACAATTAAAAACAAAGTCAAAAATTGTCCAAAGTCGCTTAAACACAGAATACGCAATACACTCAATATGTTTCACATTCAAAATTGAAATGACGCTGAAAAAAATGTAAGAAGTGCATATTTGGATAGACGCTATTTCGTCTATCCAAATTCGAAGCTGGAATTTAAGAAAAGGAACATCGTAATATACACCTATGTTTCAGACTAAATATTTTTGGGTAGAGCAGTGTTTCTGAAACTTCAGATATCCATGTACCCCTTCTTTAATTTTCATTATTACCAAGTACCTTTTCAAATTACCCTTATCAAAATAATAATAATAATTAATAAATAAATAAAAATATATTTCATTGTAAATGTCTGTTTTATTTGAATTTAGATGTACATTTAAACAAAAAAAAAATGATTTATTTTTAATATAACAAAATTTATAAATGTACTATACATTTTTACTTAATATAAATAATTTATCATCAATGAGAGGAGTGAAATTGCTTATTTCTATATCTGCTATATTGCTCTCTTTTGTGCATTTTATAAATCCAGTCTTTAACCAATGAGCCATACTTAACAATTTGAAAGCTAAACAAATTACCGTATTTACTCGACTATAACTCGTACTTTTTTCCCAAAATTAAAGCTAAAAAATCGTGCTGCGAGATATATATGCAGGGATTTTCGGAAACTAAAGTTTTCAGAAAGAAAAAAAAAACTGAAAATGGGTATGACTTACCAAGAAGCTTCTATTCTCCATCACTTCTTCTGTCCTGGAGAGCGGTTTCCTAGTGTGCAATCAAAGTTATCTACACAAATAGTATCATCTTCTTTCCCATTATAGCAAGCAAAAATTACCAGTAATTTAAGACTTGAGATACGTAATGAACAATCCTTGAAAAATTACTAATAAGAAGTGAAAGATGTGCGCGACTGTAGGCCAGTAGAGAAAAAGCAACTATTAAGAAGTGCATATGATTGATGCGGTATTAACAAAAGATCGCGCAACCTAAACAAACCAAGCTGACAATTGAATTGAAATGCTAATTCTCTTAAACCGATTTATATAATATCTGAAACGCATTCACTATATATTTCTTAGTTTTAACACGTTCATGACGGGGGGGGGGGTTAGTGTCAAGCAAAACCATATGTTGCACCTGCAACGTGTGGTTTGCTTGAGTGTATATAGCAGTTTCTGTTGGAGGAAAGATGTGATTCATTAGTTAGTATTTATATTCCGAGTCGTCTGTAATTGCACTATTTGTTGAGAAATATATTACACAGTCTGCAAATGTCTGTGAACTTTATCCAGTGCCATGATAAAACTAATTGGTTTTCGTGTTTCTGCAGTATAATGGCTGTTGGGAATGGCGTATTGTTTACTGCAGGGAGCGAGTTATCGCTACAGTGTGAAATTCGGGGCGATAGATACTCGCAATTTGAGTAGAAGAATTCATGCATAATATAATTTAATATATATACAGTATATATATATATAGACTATAAAAGTTTATGAAATTCACATCGTATGATACTTTATGGGTTATGAATGACTATAATTTTTTTATTCATAAAATATAATAAGCATATATTTAACTGTCAATGGGAAATGGCGCCTTTTTTATTTGGTAAACTAAACGCTGTATTTTTGTAAACTATCTTGTTGCCGTAATACGGCTGAACGAGCGCCCTTATTAAGCAGCGCCGTGAGGCAGGCTGCCTCTATGCTACATCCTGTCGACGGTACTGGGCAAAGCACAGCGTACTAATGAATTCACGGTCGTCTTAAACTAACAATTTCCACTAAAAATAAATAAATAAATCAGAAAACGCCTTTTTATTCCTGTAAAAGTATTCTTCTTATTTTTTATTCCACTATAAATATAATAAACAATCGAGATTATTTATAAAATTTTCGCTGAGTCGATGCTTACTCTGTGAAATAAAATGTGTGGTAATATTGATAGCGTTTCACTTCAAACAAATTATAATAAAACTGGTGATGTATCAAGTTAAAAATATTGTTAGATAATTAAGAATTCATAATAAGTTGACTGATTTAAAATTTCATTTTTATTGCATTAACTATAATTTGCAATTGTATAATTTATATAGTACGATATAATTCAAGAATAAGAAAATTTATATATTTTTAAATTATTTCCCGTGGTGAAATGGTGCCCCTATCTTTAAGCGCCCTTGTGCAGTGCAAAATCCGCACAACCGCACGGCGCAGTCCTGGTTTTCTTTTGCTTTTATTTGTGCGGTATACGTACCAACTACTAATGAAAGATCTTCTTTCATGAGAATATCTGACAACAAATGCAAGTAGACTTAAGATATTTAGTATATTGAATATTTTATTTTATTTCATCTTGCGGTTTATCGCATGACAGTTCTTCTGACATTTTGGTAAAAAAGCTATGACATGTAAAATTGCTCGCAATGTTGCAGGAATTAACGCAACTTCCTTAATTCCTGCAACAGAAAACAAAAATATTAAATGACTATTACTAACCGAGGCCTAATAGTAGTCGGTGGATTCTCCACCATCATTCACACGCAATAAAAAATGAGAGTCTCACTTAAAATGTGCTTGAAAATCATTAATATTCCTGAGTATCGACCACTGAGCACACTTTCGTTTAATATTCTGTGTAAAGAAATCTTGATAGTGTAATAGTTTCTATTTATATTTATTTTGATATTATTAATTTATTTTTTACGGCGGGCTACGTCTTCGTAATATCTTTTTCTTATCAGTCGTTATACCGAGTGTATCGTCGTTGTTTGAGCTAGTTCTTCATGCACAAAACTTGTGATTATTCTGGAACCAATTCCGTAAATCTACCTTGCTGTATTTTTCCTGCATTGATCCTTAAAATTGATTTTTTTTTTATTTCGTCTGTGCCATGAAGGATGGCGAAAAATAATTATTTCTTTCTTTCACATGCAAGAAAAACATCCAGGTAAGCACGAAAAATCTCTTAAATTAACTCTAATTCAAGCAACTCCTAATTCTTAATATCAGTCAGTCGTGGCAATCACTACTCCATGGTCACACAGGTTCTATATTTTTGAGGCAGCATTGGTAAGGCAAGATCAGGTAAGCTATTAACCAAACATACATGTTTATTCATTCTAAGACAAATTAATTACAAAATTTAAACTGCACATATCAAGTGTCTGGTTCAGCCTAATATAACTAAATAACAATGGAGACAATACAAATCACGTGTCTAATTCTCCACACGCTTATATAAGCATTTTCGCTTAAGCTTTAATACAAAGACAAAATTTATTCATATAACCTTTCAGACACGTGAATAGATTTAAACACACTTTAACTTAACTCAAGCTAAAAACAGAAAGAGGCATAAATTAATCTACATTCACTTTTTTTTGCATTACACAACATTAGCAATTTCCTTAGAACCCTATATACTGCTTATTCACATTCAAACAGAAGTACAGCTTTCCGATTTCACTAATACTCTCTACTTTAATTCACAATAGAACCAACATTCATAGCTTACATTTCACAATCTAGGAGTTTTACATAAATCATCTAAATTACAATCTTGCCAGCTTATTATATATAATCCTAGATGCTAAGTTATGCGGGCACGTTCCGCTTCTTTCAAAAAATTGCGAATCAGGCTCTAGGTTATGGCAGCAATATAACCGCGCGCACGTCGATCATCGAAGATTCATACGGTAGGACAGGGTTTCCCAAACTTTTCCGACGTCAAAACACTTCACAAATACTGAAATTTTCATGGAACACCTTGGTTATTTTGTAATGTATTGTTTAATAATGAATTGTTAATTTAGCTGATTTTTATGAATAATTAATAATTGATAATTAATTATTAATTAATAATTAATTTAACATCGATTAAACATAAATATGATTGAATTAATTTGTGTTCATTTTCATTGACATATCCCATTCTGATCACCAAAAATGTATAATATTATCAGTACTACGAGTGAATGCAGACTTTTTCTCCTGTATGCTTCTAGTTTTCACTCCTTTTGTACATCCTGGAGATCGCTTTGTAGGCTGGTGGTAGATGACTCACTATCCGTTAGATAACAAATGCCTTAGTAGTATCGGGGCCACTTTGAACCAGATCAAGATCAAGATAAGGCAGGGAATCGCGAAGTGATTGGCTGAAAAGTTCAGTGACCTTAGTAGTATACCGGGCACTTTTGACAAGATCAAGATAAGATAAGGAATCATGACGTGTTCGGTTGACGTCATTGTGGGCGTGGCTTCATGGGTTTGGAATGTTCGGAATTTCCCTGTGGGCATATGTGTCAATGGCTTCAGTTCTTGTGTTTTGGTTCGCGTATGGCCTTATGGATGATGATAGAGATAAGGATTCATGTTTTGGTGGGACACTTCTGACAAGATGAAGATCAAGATGAGATAAGAAATCGTGACGTGAATGTTTGTTGTTATGAGATGTAGATAAGTGACGTCATTCGTTATTTGTAAATAAGTGACGTTATTGTTTTGAATGGAAAAGAGAGATATATTAGAGATAAGGAAACATGTCGTGATTGGTGGGACACTTTAAACAAGATCAAGATCAAGATAAGATAAGGAATCGTGACGTGAATGTTTGCTGTTATGAGAAGTAGATAAGCGACGTCATTTGTTAGTTGTAAATAAGTGACGTTATTCTTTTGAATGGAAAAGAGAGATATATTAGGGTATAAGGAAGCGTGTTGTGATTGGTGGGACACTTCTGACAAGATCAAGATCAAGATAAGATTAGGAATCGTGACATGAATGTTTGTTGTTATTGAGTTTGGAATGATAATTTAATTTAATTATATGCTATGTCACTCAAACATACAGTTTTTTTAACTCATGATGGCGACAGTCTTTCGAGGTTTTCTGAATAATTTAATTATATGCTATGTCACTGAAACTTACAGTTTTTTTTTTCTTCTATAGATGGTTGTACTAATTTCCAATACATTTTGGGGTATTTCTTTACTGTTAATGGGTGGGAATTCTTAGAGTATGTCGTGATGGCGGGTGTGATTAGGTTTTCTGAATAATTTAATTTTATATACTAATGTAACTCAAACACACTTTTTTATCCCCATAGTTCATCCGTATTTTCTTCTATATTCATATTCTAATCAAGTTCATATTTTATTCAAAATTCATCCGAATATTTTGATTTGTCTAAAGTACAATCTTAAAGTTCATTAAATAATTTTTTTCTTCTATAGATGGTTGTACTAATTTTCCAATACATTTGGAGTATTTCTTTCCTGTTAAAGTGTGGGAATTCTTAGGGAAAGTCGTGTTTCCAGTTTTTCTGAATAATTAATTATGTACTGGTGTCCCTTAAACACATACACATACGCACGCACACACACACACACACACACACACACACACACACGGATAGTTTGAGGAGTTCGGTGATGTATTGACAATCAACGAACCGTTGAAAAAATCTTGGATAGGAGTTAATTTCCAGAGAAGAGAAATTACATCATGTATACCGCATTAGATGGTGGGCTGAAGAAAATAAGAAAGTATATGAACTTTTTTTTCAAGAGTTCTCAATGTAAAGTGTTCTCATACTTGGTTTATTTCCATCACATTTGATGGTAGATTACTTTGCGGGTGCGTTGAAAGAAGACATTTTCCGACACAAGTTGGAAATTTAATCTTACAGAAATAGAACGTTTTTTGGTAATTGTGCAAGAAATCAAAATGATAATGAGAAATGTTATACCAGCCGTGTGATCCTCCGCGAGGATCTCAACTTCACCTAAGGGAATTTAAATTTATATTGAAAAATGTGATGTGTTCACTTTCTTTCCCCCGAACGGCTATTATTAGTTTCGAACAGAATTTCAATTCGCAGTTTCTGATCCAATAATAAAATGCTTGTTATTCCATTGTCAGTAAAATCCACTTTAGAATTCTTACTTCACTCTACAATTTTAAGATCCCTTAAAAGCTTTGTTGCTATAAAGAAAATTTTGGATTTTCTTAACCATTATGTGTAGAAATATCATTGTACTTTACCATCATCACAATTCAATTCTGTTGAAAACATTTCAATAGAATCGCTTTTTATACAAACGTATGGAGCAAGAGTTAGCTTACAAACTCTTTGTCGATCTTCTACAAAGTAAAACTCATGCGTGTATGCCCACATAAAAATATAAAACCACAATACATCTTGCATGCCTTCAATGTCTGCACAGAACAGCACGATCCTCTGGTGTTTGTAATCTTGGTCTTCATACAACTTTTTCTTTCTGGATTTAACCACATTAACACACAACATCATGTCTTGAATGACACGCAAATGTCAGTCAAGACATGGATTTGGCTGGAGAACTGTATTCTTGACCAGAATAAATAAATAAACAAAATAAAATAAAATTTCCTCTAATGTGCCGAATATTGCACTTCATTAATCATACTGTAGTAATAATAATTCTTCCAGCAAAATTAAAAAATAAAGAGCCCATTGATGCCTTTCAGTCCGCCTCATATAAAGTAGAGATCTAAATCCAGTAGTCGGATTGAACACGAGCTAACTGTTTTAACTTCAGACATCTTAACCACATTAACATAATGCATTCAGTAACTGAAATGCTACATCTCTCGGCGCACTGATCGTATGATGGATTTCTAATCAGAAAAAATTTCCCACACCTTTCCTGCAATCTATTATAAAAGTAGCATTTCTGAATAAGAGTTGAGTAAAACTATGAAACCCAAATATTTCGGGACAGCGTCTCACAGCCCATCATCACTGATATCCATCCAAGGCAACGTTCATTATATGGAATGCCACTGTTGCTTCTAATATGCTATTAGTGGATAACTAAGATATTTTCTTTTGCAAAATTCGATTACTTTTTAAAATGTTTTATTCATAAACAATGATAAAATTCTTAATCACGCTACTCGAAGTGTGATTCTATAGATGGCTGTTCCTTCATATTCAAATTCAGTAGACGTTCAAAATATTTGCACATCCGGAAAAACACGTTTGGAAATTCTATCAATAAAGAATCAGACAAACAGACATTTGTCATTATCCGCTGGATAACTGTAAATAAGTGCGATAATATCTAATCTTTATGAGTATCAATAACTGCAGAAAATTATGTCGGGTCAAACGAATGAGCAATTAATTGAAATAATAAATTAATTAAATTTTTATTTACATGATTGTTTGTAGAGAGAAGTTGAATTTTCTTAACAACTGTAAAATATCGTCAAACTTACTTGAAAATTTTTGGATGACTGACAGTTTTTTATGTCCATTCTAAACAAAATAAATATTTATTCGAAGAGTAACTCTATCGAATAATATTAAAAAAAAGGAATGTCTGTCGTTATTATATATAAATTGTGTGTAGGAAACAGACTAAGTGGTTGAGGAAAAATATGGTTTAGCCTAGAAATTTTCATAAATTTCGATAACTAGCAACTGTGCTTAAAAATTGCAGTTCTGAATTCTTTTAAGTTTTTTTTTTTTTTTTTTTTTGTGACTGATATCAGTTTTAGACAGTTAATATCTGTCGAAAGAACAATGATTAACCTTGATTCATTTAAAATTGATTAAGATAAGTAGATTATTTTCAATAATATTTTAGGGGGAAATTAAACCTTTCGGCCATTTTTGTTAAAGTGGTCCAAATGATTCTCTACATTTAAACAAGAGTACTATATATAATCTCTTATTTCTCAAAAATAGTTTATATTTTTCTAAACATTTTTCACGTACACCTGAAAGATATTACTATTTTTTACACAGTTTGCAGTCAGTGTGTGTGTGTGTGTGTATGTGTGTGTGTGTATGTGTATGTGTGTGGGGGTGGTGGGGGGGGTGTTACATACGATAGTGTCACCAGAAACAAACTGTAAATAAAACGATATAATTATGCATATGATTTTTCATTGATTATTTTCGTTGAAGGCGATGTTTGTTTTTTTTAAATACAGTTCGTACTAGCCATTTATCTTATTATTGTTATCACAGCTTTATGTTAAACTTCATACACTCCAATAGATGCTAAAGTGTGGAGTTTTTCCTTTGGTGGGCAGATCAGATTAGCTAGTTTAATATGCTGTTTGAATGTGGTGCGAAAGTTATATTGTTATACTCTGAATGAAAGGAAAAGTCAACACCTTTACCTTCATTCAGATTTAACATGGTTTATCAATTCCGCAGCCACTATTAACATATCAAGAGAAAATAGCCAATTGTAATTTATCAGTTACGTTAATATTTAAGAAAGGTTTACCTAATGCATCATATTGAAAATAATTAAGTGTTTTTTGAAGTTTAAACTAAGTGTAATCTATGTAAGTGTTATTACAATGGTGAATGCAAAGGACAACCCGATTATACAGCAATGGCCTGCAGTCATACACGTGTACCTAATAGAACGTGCAAGCGGATGTCCTCCCCAGAACACGCTAAGGGAGAGATTGGCGCTAGGTGCTGAAAGGAGTGACGCGCCCCATGAGGAAAGGGATAAATCACGATGACGTAGGCAAGAAACATAGGGCGCAGGTTTTAAAAGGTGCTGCGGTGCCAGCTCGTGCTTTTTTTCTCGTTCCCTGTACTGGAGACGTCAACGGCGGAGAAGTCCAAGTCCATCGTGAGGTTATCGCAGCAAGCGGTAGTGTCCATGGCAGTTCTAGGCAATGGAATGGCCTGGCACAGTAAATTTCAGATCAGGCCGGAGATCGAAGACCCATGCCCAGCCCATTGATGAGTGAGCGGGTAGCCAGGATTTTTTCCCCCATCAGCGATGTGTCATGTCCGAATTCAACTGATGTGTAGAAAAGCCGAGCTAAATCTGGAAAGTAATCTGGAAATTGAAGGTGCTGTAGTGGATATACATGAAGGCCTAGTGCGTTCCCAACTACTGGTAATGTAGACTCTTATTTGTTATGTAAAATTTTGTAGGGGACAATATTTAGATACAGGTAAATTCTTCAACTCAGGACTGAGCCCTCATTGAAAGAACTTTAGCAGTTATGCTGAATAAACTTAACAACTCTATACTTTAATTGAAATAATAGTGTGAAGATAATTGTGAATTACAGAAAGAATAGCCTTTAATGGTATCATATATAGATGAATGTTAGATCTAAGAATTTAAAAGATCTTAAGAGTTAGATCTTAAGATAAGATCTTAAGAGTTAGAGCTTAGGCTGAAGACGAATCTATTTCATTAATGATACTGAAAATTAATTAAAAAAGTATGCCTTCTCGCATGATTCGCATATATTTAAGGGTTAATTTCACTGCTAAAAGATTGCTGAATTATTTTCTTAATTAATGTCATGAAAGATTCAAGTATTGTTTTAATTTTGACCTTTAAAAATTTTAATATTCTATTAACTTTCTATTAATTCTAATTTTTATTCCTTGTTAGAATTTGGTTTTAGAAATGATTTTAAGAAGAAAAGCGATACTAGTTATTGAAATTTGGATTTTTGTTTTCCAGATCTTTGGCACAATCATTACCTACACTATCATTCTTGTGCAGACTTCAGCTCCCTAAGAAGACCGAAAGATGTTATCATTAACAATGTTTCACTCAGTTCCTGATACTTGTTTTTGTATCGATTCATTTTTTTTTCACATACCAGTACATTTCATGCAGAGTTATAATAAAAAATGCGAAAATATATATATTGATTTATTACTAGTCTAAAGTAAAGAACAATTTTAAATCAGTGGATGTTGTTCATATCAGCACAAATGTTTTTTTTTGTTTTTTTTAAACTGATTTACTGTTAAGCACTGTTCATTATAAAATGTATTTAGCCTTATTTTATCCAGACATTCTAAGGAAACAGAGTTATCTATGGAAACTGGTAGTACTCGGATATTTTGCTTGGGGTATTGTAGTAAGCTGCATTCCGATCCTTGACCACTGTTTTATTCTTATAGCGTATCTTAGTATAATTTGCTTAGTGCTTTGTATATAGTGCTTTCTGCGTATAGGAGCTGTCTTTTAACCTGTAGAGTTATCTAGTTATTGTCTGGATTTTGTGTTGTAGATGATTTATGTGGCTATTCCAATTCATATCTGCATCAAGGTAAATTCCAAGGTATCGTATTATTTCAACGTGAGTAAGGCCATTGTTTTACTGTTTTGTCTGTCTTGATTGGAGAGTGGATGTTGAATGGTTATATATATATATATATATATATATAATCAACTGGTTGACTCAGTGGATTTCTGAATATAATTAATTTTGTTTTATAACAGATCAGGTGTATGGAGTTTTTGATGGGACAGTCAGTCAGCAGATTTATGTCATGCTGTTTGTTTGTTTGCATGTTGTTGCATGAGTGTATTCCCGTAATCTCTCTGGTCAAATAATTTTTACGACATTTTCATAATTTCTACATTCAGCTTTGAAATAATGCTGGATTTAACCACTTGATTTATATAATTTTGCGTCGCCTAACTGAAGCCTTTTGGCTCTTTATTTCAGTAAATACTTTACGACCGAGATTCACCTAGAGTTCACTTACAAAAAATATACCTCTCCTACACTTCGAGTTCCTCAGAGCTGAACGAAAGGTTTGCTCTCTTAAGGTTTCTCCGGGTCTAGCTTCCGCTGGGGGGGGGCTTACGATTTCGGGGGGTTTTCCTTGAAAGGACAATTTGAGTCTCCAGGGAAGGTGTTTTCCGGCGTGGCCCATGTGCAGCCTTGTCGGTGATGCTTTTCTCTGGAATATGAGCGGTTCTGCTCAGTGGCAAGGTTTGCCTGTCAATGAGTATATATCGAAATCTGAGTTGGACGATCTTTGGGTCTCTCGTAGGGAGTGGTCCAGGGGATCGCCTAATTTTTAGTGAGGGCTTACATAAATAATTGCCTGGTCTCTGAGGAAAACCAACCAGTTCGAAAGAGCTGTTAGGCCAGTGAAACCTTATAAAAATGGACCAATAGAAGGCAAATACATGGACACTTCGGAAAGTGGTCATGTTTCCTGTAAGGTATTCGGTAGGACAAATCGTAAGTAACGGCGAGTGTATTCTCGTAAGCTCTCTGGAAAATTTTTCGAAACTGTCATAGTTTCTGCATTCGGCTGTGAAATAATGCTGGATTTAATATCCACTCGATTTCTACAAATGCATCGTGAACTGAAGACTTTTGACTTTTTATGTTAGTAAATGTTGCATGTTTATTTGGGGTATGATCGCATTATTATTATGGATGAATATTATAGCTCTGTCGTGTGCGTAATTGGAAACTCTTGCCTTTAAGAGGTAGCTGGTGAATATCATGCATATAGATGTTGAATACAACTGGGGATAGAACAGCTCCCTATGGCACTCCAGAGGTAGTGGTAACTGTTTACTTCCAATGCGTGAGATTTGCTTTCTGTTTCAAAGGTGGTTTCTAAGCCAAAAGTGCAAAAGTTCACCTATTCCAATATGTCAGCTTGTTAATGATTTCTGTAAAATATTCAGAAAGAGATGTTGTTCCCTTACCTTCTGAAAACAGTACTGTGTTTTGGGTATGATTTGAAAGTTCTCTGAATATGTTGCGAGTTTGCTAAGCACGATGCTCTCTATAACTTGATTGATAATTGATAGTGTTGCTATGGGTCTGTACTTATTGATTAAAGTTATTTTTCTACGTTTATGCAAAATCTAGAAAAATACAAAACCAAATATAAAACGTGTATCTGGTTTTAAATATTTATTTATTAATTTTGGTAAGATCAATCCTAGGCTAGCTGCGTGTTTCTTGATACCTTTAGGTCTGATGCGGTCGATTCCTGTGCCTCTGCTTGGTTTTGTTTGATGGATAAGGAGGTAATTCTTATGGTTGGGAACCATAATGTCTCTTTTTTTTGTTTATTTTTATGGATAAACCTGAAACAAAATCCATTTATTACAATTCCAACATTTAAATACATTAAAAATAAATAAACGAACAGTTTAAAGCAATTTTGTATATATATATATATGTGTGTGTGTGTGTGTGTGTGTGTGTGTGTGTGTGTGTGTGTGTGTGTGTGTGTGTGTGTGTGTGTGTGTGTGTGTGTGTGTGTGTGTGTGTGTGTGTGTGTGTGTGTGTGTGTGTGTGTGTGTGTGTGTGTGTGTGTGTGTTAAACCACCAGACATTTAGATGAACTGAAAGTTCCATACTTTTCAGCTTAAAAGCGAAAAAAACCTCAAGGTGGTCATCAGAGGTTTGATAGAAACCACACCATCTGAAGAAATGGCCACTGATCTCGAATCGCAAGGACTAACACCAATAAAAATATCACGCGTGTACAGAGCGGATAAGCGGCCCATGCCTCTGGTCTTGGTGGAGATCAGCAAAGACCAACGAGAGATTTATGACCTTAAGACTGTCTGCAACTTGTTTATCAGGACTGAACCCCTCAGAAGGAAGACATCTGCCGGACAATGCCACCACTGTCAAAAGTATGGTCATGCGCAGAAGCTTTGTAGGACGGAATAGAAATGTGTAAAGTGCGGAAATAATCATCCCTCGCATACATGTGCCAAGTCAAGAACCACTCCTGCTACGTGTGCCAACTGCGGCGGCCCACATCCAGCTAATTACAAGGGCTGTTCACTCCACCCATCTAACCTGACAAGGACTAGGGAGGCAGTAGTCCCGTCCACTCAGAAGCGAGTCACACAACCTGAATCGGAAATTAAAGTGCGGGCTATTACACCTGATAAATCGTATGCCTCTGTAGTTTCCTCACGCAACAAACCAGGCTGACACAAATAGATTTCTTTAAAATACCCAAGTCATATTCTCATTGATTAATGGATAATCCGGCCATCACAATAAATTCCATACAGGTCGCATTCTGGAATGCTAATGGACTCAGCAACAACATTCTAGAACTCCCAGAATTTGCTACTCACTACAAAATTGATATCCTGTTAGTTAAGACCCATCTCCTACCCTGTGATAATCCCAAGCTAAGGAATTAATCTTTAATTAGAAATGATAGACCTAATGCCAGAGGTGGATGTACTGCAATCTTTATCAAGAAAAACATCCATTACAATGAGATAAAAATCGGACCACAACCCAGTACTTCTAAAACTGGGAGAGGATCCGGAACTTATTCCCAGTCAGTCAGTCATTTACTAATTTCACAAAAGGCAAGGCTACAATCAACACTATCATGGATTCAGTGCCGAATATCTCCTCCTGTGAAGAAATTGACGTCGCAGTCAACAACCTGGAAAGCAAAATTCAAACTAGCTTAACTGCAGCCTCTTCTATTTCCTATCCAGCTGAAGTAAACCTACTTCCAGAAGAAATCCTTGCTCTAAGCAGAAACAAAAATAAAATCAGACCTCGCTTTCATAACACGCTATCTCCTCAAGACTGCCAAGAGCTGAATAGAGCATCAAACTTACTTCGCTATGCACTAAAAATCACAGAAATCAACAATGGGAAAGAAAACTTTGTTCCCTGAAAACTGAAGATAACTGAAGTTGGCAAAAGCTCTCCGTACAAACCGTTCCAATATGCAGTCCATTAACGGAGAAAGAGGCCTTGTTTGCAGAGACGATGGAAAAGCCGAAGCTCTCGCTGACGCTCTTCAACTTCAGTGTCGTCCTAATTATGCGCATGCGGATTTGGTCTTCATAGAGAAAATACACCGTCGAGTCCGTACTGCGTTCCGGCAGCCTTGTAGCCGTGAAAATATCTGTCCCACCTCGCCTAAAGAGGTCTACTCAATCATTAGGAAGCTTAACAACAAAAAAGCTCCTGGCCCAGATGAAATTACCAACAAAACACTTAAGGCCCTCCCACACAAAGCTGTCATGCATTTAGTAAGCATTATAAATGCAACACTCAGACTAAACTATTTTCCAACCCGATGGAAACAAGCAGATATAATACTCATTCATAAACCGGGAAAAGTGCCTCAGTTACCGCAAAGTTACAGACCCATCAGTCTCCTTTCATGCTTGGGAAAAATCGGAAAAAATCATCCTCAATCGACTTCAAGATGTGGTGAACAAAAACAACACAATACCGAAAGAGCAGCTTGGGTTTCGAACCGAGCACAGTACTACACAACAAGTTCACAGACTGGTCGAATTCATAACTACTGGATTCAATTGGCAACACCATACAGGAGCTGTTTTTCTGGATGTAGCAAAAGCCTTTGATAAGGTTTGGCACAAAGGCCTCATCTATAAATTATTTATGGCGAATGTTCCACTCTACCTTATCAAACTTATCGACTCCTTTCTAAAAAAACCGGAAATTTCAGGTCAAGTTGAGAGGACTCAAATTTTCTTTGAAAAGAATCACTGTAGGTGTTCCTCAAGGCTCGTTGCTCTCTCCGCTGCTTTATAACATCTTCGTTGCTGACGTCCCTAACACAAGATCAACCACCACAGCTTGCTATGCGGATGACAGGGCAATTTTGAGTAGATCTCTCAGGACGAACTTAGCTACACAGCGCTTATAAACCGCAGCAACAAACCTAGAAAAATGGCTCAGGAAATGGAGAATAGCTGTGAATGCCGTTCTCTTCACAAGACGGAAGGCATCCCACTACGGAGAAGTCAAACTTTTCAACGCAGCTATTCCATGGAAATCCAGCACCAAATATTTAGGTATTCAACTAGATAACCGCCTCAATTTTAACTCTCGCATCGATTATGCCTACAGAAAGGCAAACTCCGCAATTATAGAACTTTACTCTCTTCTCAACCGACGAAGCCGTGTCAGCACTGAAAACAAATTACGAATCTATAAAGCATTCATTAGACCTACATTGACCTATGGATCATCGACTTGGGGTCACACCTCCCCTAGCAACATCAAAAAAGCTATGGAAACTCCCAAAGATATAGAAAACCCTAATCAAATCTTTAAAAACAAAAGAAATGAACTTTAATACAAACTACAGAAAGTTCCTTAGCAACAGCTAGCTAATCTTGTACACGCGATACGCGTTTCACGCACGTTCGATACTATTTTATTTGTAATTATTCTAGTCAGTTTTTACAGTTATTCTTGTCAGTTTTATAGTTACACATAATTGTGAGATTGTTTCAGCCTATATGTAAGTGCCCTGAAGACGCCAACAGTTAAAGTTTGGCGAAACTAGTTGGTTAAGTTAATAAAATTGATCAACACTTGATCTATAAACCAAAAATATTATTACTAATAGGAAAACCATATTTTTTGTATACATGGCAATGAAATATTTAGGCTACTTGATCGTAACGATATTTTAAATCAATATGGGCTATCTTGATGTAGGCACCGATCAGATGTTATTCATGAAGAGGAAGTGATTGACACCAGCGCCTGGAGTATGTTTCGGTCTTAACCCCTGAATTTCCTCAAGGACAAGTGCTAAGAATTCCACAGATTATACACCTGAGTGGATTGTATGGATTGATGTATAGTTTGCTGAAGTTTTCTCAGAAAATAATGACAAAATACACATTAATTCGAGTAAGAAAATACATAACGGTTTTTTTTCAATCAATTTCCACCGCTGTTTTATCCTGTTTCTTATTTACCGCATGGACAGGAGTGTTGTATATCCTTATCCGCAAATATCCTGGAGTGCAAGTGGCATTTGTAATTAACAATGAGGGATTGAGTTAGCAGTATTGTTATAAGGTATAAACGTGGATGTACTTCATGGTTGGTACAGTTTGTTTCTTCTCATTATATTTAACCCACAAAGGAGGTTACAAAACCTATATGTGTGGAAGTAGTGAAGGAGAAAGGAGACACTGTTAACAGGTTTCTTAATAAGTTGAGGTTGAATTCATTGGAAGGAAGGAAGAAAGGAAGAAAAGAAAACAGTATGAGGAAAACTATATGTGATAATCAGCCCACTTAGTCGGCCTGGTTTGGCCTATTTGATAGAATTCCCGCTCTCGAACCAACAGATTGTAGGTTCGAATCTCATGGATGTTTATTAAAGCTTGCTCTAGACGAGCTTGTA
Source organism: Typopeltis vanoorti (assembly GCF_054136105.1). NCBI lineage: Eukaryota > Metazoa > Arthropoda > Arachnida > Uropygi > Thelyphonidae > Typopeltis > Typopeltis vanoorti. The sequence continues at coordinate 156,204,720 of NC_143549.1, read as the reverse complement.
TATCTCGTATAGAGCAGGCTGTAGGGTTATTTTTGAAAAGAACACTTCTGAAGATTATAGATGGTATGAAGCAGTGGCGGCTCATCCATAAGGGCTGCATTGAATTAGCTCCAGCGTTGAATATACTAGCGAGTATTACTGGCTAGTATACTCAACCCTGCAGCTGCATTCAATGCAGCCCTGAAGCCTTTATGGACGAGCCACCACTAGTATGAAAAGATCTTGAGCAACTGTTGCACTATTTCTTACATAACCTATTGGGGGAAGGGTAGCGGTGAGCATATTTGAGCAAAGACCATGAACATACCTTGAAAAAAGCCGATGTAGAAACAGTCTGCTCATAAGAATGCAACCAAAGGGAGTCGGCTAGAGAGTCCACCCATTAAACGGATTGTGACCCTCTGAATACAGTCAAGAATTCCCAGGAGGTTTTTGGTATGATATTGCAAATGCGTGAACAAAATTCCAAGGACCTGAAGTGCCTTAGGCATCTAGACCTTGGACGAAATATGTCCATGCCAGAACAAGCTCGATGTGAAAGACTGAGAGTACATTGACTGCCGATACATGTAGGCAGGAGAAGGAAAGATAATATGAATGAAATCAGAAACTCCTGATAGGGTCATATAAGTTACCAATAGATGAAATTTAACATTTTACCGAGGGTTGGGAGAGTATGAGAGAACATCGCTGAAAGTTAAGAATGAAATATAATTTCATTTCTTTTACTAATTACGAAATTAACAATAAAAAATAATCATTCCTCCCCCTTATTTTTGCGAACAGCCATTCTTCGCAACGGATCAGATTATTCGTCTGAGACTGACTTACACCGCAAACCTTTTGTGGCACAAATATATCTTAGTTACAGCTTCTTCAGCCTCTAGAGAACTTCCTGTACTATTACTCTGAAGACACCACTTCTAACACTTCTCAACTGTACAACTTTACCACCATAAATCCTAAGTCTGCTCAACCATGAAATACCTAAAATACCCATCTCTAAATTATACAAAAAAATCAATCAAACTAATTGATCATCCATCTCTCACAGAGTTCACTCCCCAGTCTCTCGTAAACATTTATTTTCTTGTTTCTCTTTTATACTTTCAAGGCGCAGCATTCTGCACATCATGTCATCACCATTCCTCCCTCTTTCTTCCAAGACGATAGTAGCCGTCAGACAACGCCCATTTACCATACACCACAAACTTACAGAATCAAAGGTCCGTAAGTTCAGATGTTATTTTAGAAGGGTATTAACTAGATGCTACACGCTTAAAAGTACTATAATATGCTGATTCGACTGAGTTTAAGTTTTTCTGTGGTGTATTTTGAGAAATAAAGTCTACGAAACTAAGGAAGCTTAAGTTCTAAAGATTGATACATAGTCTCATTTGATACTAAATTTTGCTTCAAAAAGACCATATGCTTTCTCAGATTTCTCAAAAATGTTGGAAAGACACTGTGATATCGTATAAATGAAGTCGAAAAAATTAGAATTTTTGGAATGAGGATACATTAATTCCTCGATATTTATATAAGAACCAAATTTCTTCAGATGCAGAAACAGCTCTTAAAAGTATTATAATTTTAAACCTATTAGGATATAATTAGAATATAAATAATTTATTATTGCCATAACACATTCGTGAAACCTGTATGATATGTATTCTTCAGTGGAATATACTAGATTCGCAATTAATCTGAGACTCTAATAATATGTATAACAGCTAAACCAGCTGAAAATTAGTTTGCTGATTTCAAATAGGGCTGGAAGGGTTTCTCTTAAATTTTCTGTTTGGTTCTGCAAACTCACCAAATGTAATACGAAATTTATCAATATAATATAATATTTTATTGAAATTTGAATAAACCTAAAATCAAATACTATTGTTTTTTCTAATTGGGTTTCGATTTTATTTTTCGCACTTAAACGCATTCGATCTCTTTTAATCAACTGGATATCATACATGAACTTTTCCAGGATGCTTGTATACCTTCACTTGGTCTTTACAAATCACATTCATTTTATTTTATCAAAAGGAATACTGTAAAGAAATCTGCACTATCAAAGTATTACGAAGGGAAGCATTATAATAGAATGTTTCCATAAATATTCGTAATTTTTTTGAAGTTTTTGTTTTTATTTTCAAGAGGGTTTTACGCATTCAAGAGTATCCATGATCTTTAGAGCAGACAAGAATATTTTTGATGACAGATCATAGAATAATATATACAAATATTTTAATATTTTACAATGTTTTATAATACAAATCTTTTAATATTTTGATGGGAGATTTCAATACAAAGGTAGTTAAAAAGAAGAATTTAAATGAAGCTACTGTGAGAATTATTGTATTTTCACCAGAAATGAAAAGGGAGAAAGGTTAGTAGAATGTACAGAAGTAAGAAATCTAAAGAGAAAAATAATAAATATTTATAAAAAAAAATACTCAACTGAATTTGATTATTAATAGATGTATAAGACATAAACATTATACACAAAGTAAGATTAAGCGAAGATCGTAGATTAGTCCGAAGAAAAATAACGATAACCCTAAGAATGTAAAGGCAAAAACTGATAAAAATGAAAACCAGAAATATGGACCCCAAATTCTAATACTGAAAATTTCAACAGTATGTTTATAATATATATAATAAAAAATGTTGAAAATGTATCCTGGAATACAAAAAGAGGCAAAAATAAAGAAATTTAAAAAGGAAACTAAAGACCTAATAGAAAAAAAAATGAAACAAGATATACATGACGTAAGAAATATAGAATATACTGGGCTTTGCAATTGGATATAAGACATTTCAATACAAAAATGATGAGCAGCAATAGAAAATAACAACAGTATAAAGCAAACAAGAAAACGTCTTGATAATGAAAGTAATCTTTATAAGACAGATGCAAACGATGAAAATGAAATACTAATTACAAACCAAAGTTTGAAAATTAGGTATTACCATTTAATTCCTACTGAGGAATATGAAGACCTCACAAGAGAAACAAAAGAGTAAACAAAAGTCATAGCTTTCGCCGATGATGCGATGAAAATGATTCGGGGAGGCGACGGCTTACGGTTAGAAGCAACAGCCAAAGAAGAACTCTTTAAAATCGCAGAGTAGGCACGCGAGAAGAAAGTTACCTTCAATAGCACTAAGTCTAAAGTGCTCCACATTGACGTAAAAAATCAAAACACCCTCTAACGATCTTCCTAAACGAAGAAGTCCTTGAGGTACCCAGTGAGCTAAATATCAAGGTTTAACAGTAGATGAAAAATTGACCCACAAGCGCATCTTATATGTTGCCGAAAAAACTTACAAATTGTAAACCTTCTAGCAAAGTCCACAATAATTAAGTGGGGGATTAGGCCAACGAGAGCTGAAAATAATATATACCAGAGCTATCATCATCATCATCAGCCATTGTCATCCATTGTTGGATGAAAGCCTTTCCAAGATTACTCCCAAACTCTCTGTCCATGGCTCTCCTTTTCGATGTCACTCCTGCAAATCTGATGATATCACCAATCCACTGTGATTTAGGTCGGCGTCGTGGTCGTTTTTCCAGAGCTATACTACCATTGATATCTAATACTGCACCTGTCTGGAAACATGCACTAAAATCAAAGAAAAACCGACAAAAAACTAAACAGAGTTCAACGCCTTATAGCCATCTTTCGAGACAGCTTGCTTTATTACAGCTCTAACGCCGAACTGCCTGAAAATACAAGAATTCTGTCTTAAGTATGAAGTCACTTCCGGAAGATATAACGAAAATTACAACATCGACCCAAATTGCTACGAACGTTCGCTTTACTACAGTAGGTGGCCTCACCTAACAACGACAGCATATATTAAGGAAAAGGAAAGCTCTGAAAGTGAAGAATTCCATATATACACTGACGGAAGCAAAACCGGAGGAAACGTCTTTTGTTCTTTCATTGCATATAACAGGCAGTCCATTATACAAGAACGATGCTTCAGACTGCATCCTCTCTGTTCCAACAACCAAGCACAACAACTTGCTATGGTTCATTCTCCAGGAATTAGAACTCAAAACATTTCATCGAAAGAGAGCAACAATTTACAGTGATAGTAGAAGCACTATAGAAGGCATAAAAACCAGAACAGCCATATAGCATTAATAGAACAGACAAGAAATCAGGTTTGGAATCTCACTCTAGAACAGTGTTTCTCAACGTAGGGCAATTTGAATATTTTTTGGGGGAGGGGCAATTAGAAAATGTACATGTACATATTTATACATATTTATATTATACTTTTTCAGAATTTGTCTGGCTATTATGCTAGAGGGAGGGGGGGTATCAAAATCTTTGAGACGTTGAGGTGGAGCATGATCCAAAAAAGGTTGAGAAACACTGCTCTATAGGGATGGGAAATCAAGTTTTCCTGGGTGAACGCTCATACTGGGGTAGCAGGAAACGAGAGAGCGGATCAACTGGCTAAAGAAGCATCTAGAAACTAGTCACCAAAAGTACTTGAAATCTACTATAAAAACAATTGCAGAAGCAAGGAAGAGGAATGTTTTCCATTCTTCTTGTGGGAAGAAGAATTGAAAACATTAAAAAACGAATCAACAACAAATTCTTGCCAAGCATCAGAAGCAGACTCCGGTTGATAAAAACCCACCACTTTCCATGTCCCGTTAATAGCGTTTAACCACGTGACTAACGGGACATAGAAAATTAAGACACTACTTACACAGATTCCATTTCCTGTAATCATCATCTTCACATCAGCACGTCATCACTTCCGAAGATAAGTGGGCAGTATCAAAACAGAGAATTGTCGAAAGGTATTACACAGATTTATTTAATTTTGCCAATAAGATAAACTTCCAGTCGTTCTAATGTAACATAAATTACTGATATTGTATGAATTATATAGTGTAAATATATGTATATATAAAAATATAAATATGGATGCAAATGTCGGAATACAGTATGTAAATATACATATAGATGTAAAAATATAAATGTAAATATGAATACTGATACAAAATTGGAAATGTAAATGTTAACCAGTACTTGCAAGCTACGTGTAATATATACGTAGGCTGTTCAAGTAATAAGACTATATTTATACAGAAAACAGATTACCTTGAATCGTCATCATTTACATGGTCTTTTTCGAAGTAACTACCGTGAGACGCGATGCATTTGTCCCAACGTTGGGTCCACTTCTTAAACGCATGTGAGAGTCCGTTTTTTGAGAGTTCTTTCAAAACCGCCTCCGCAGCTTTTACACATGCTTTGTTGCTTTCGAAATGGCGGTCTCTTAGTGGTTTCTTGAGTTGAGGAAACAGCCAGAAATCGCACGATGCGAGATCAGGACTGTATGGAGGGTGTGGTAGGATATCTGTGTTGTTCTTCTGCAAAACGTCCACTACACAACCAGCAATATGTGGCCTTGCATTATCGTGGTGCAATAAGAAGCCATTCTTCAGCAATGGACGCTTCCTTTTGACGTGCTTGATGATAATCGCTGCTGTGATGGACGTTGAAGGTCTTCCCTCACGTTCAAGATCTTCCACATTTTACCTTCCTTCCTTAAAAGTTTTATGCCAGCGAAAAACACTTGCCCTCGACATTGCTTCATCATGGAAAGCTTCGCGTATCATGTTAAAAGTGTCCGATGCCGATTTTTGCAAACGCACACAAAATTTAATCGCATAACGCTGTTCCAAGGACGCTTCCATTTCGAAGACTGGGCGCACCTCGTAGGCGCGCCGATGAGCAGTTGCGTTTAGTCACGTGACACTGGCACATCATCCCGTATACGCCATCTATCAACCTCTTTTGTTAATACATACAGCAACGTTTCTTTATTCCACAGAAATTAATATTCTGATGAGTGGTTTCGCCACAATAAAATTAGTCTTATTACTTATTGAACAGCACACGTACATTGCATGCAATAAAGCATGTAGAAATAATTTACCTCCTTGTAGGGTTATTATTGGAAGGAAAACGCACGCGCGCACGCACGCACACACACACACACACACACACACACACACACACACACACACACACACACACACACACACACACACACACACACACACACACTTGAATAAATTAATCGCGTTATCTCTTTGGGAAATCATATTTTGAGGGTAAAAACCATATATCTAACTGATTGAAATTTTCAATTTCATTTGCACTTGTTCAAGGGTTCCTCCTTAACAGGCTCTTACAGTTTATATTAAAATGTTAAAAATATATTGCTCATTTTTAACAGTTACAAAAAAAACTTTGCGACAAAAGACCGTTAGAAGTGGTGATTTCCGATCTTTCCTTTCGTTGCATTAATATTTATTTTTCACTTTTACTCATTTCGACATTAACAACACTGGTTGTGCTATTAATTTATAGGTGGTGGGGGGGGGGGAATTCACACGACGCTGTTTGCTACTTTCCTACCACATATTTCCAAACGATTAGATTTCTCTTCGTGGTCTGTCTTATGCTTGAAACGTTTCCTGATAAAAGTATAACTCAGTCCAAATACATATCAGCCGTAGCGTCTTCAGCTTCCAGGAAACTTTGTGTACTTTTTTGTTACGGATAACATTACTTCTCACCTGTACAAACTCGAACAGTGTGTAAATCTGAAATCTTTCCAAGAAATACTTTTCACACATTTAGGGTAGTGCAGATGCATCAGAGCCACAGCTGCTTTCTATAATTCTAATACCCTTCTTATCGTAGGCTTGGATGACTTCGAAAAGTTCTCTATAGTCAAGTCATTACGTTATCATCATTTAACACACCTAATCTGCTATTGTACGATAGATTTACATACTTTGTTGTTGTGGTGGTTATAGCCTTTCGGGGAAGCTATATATTCGCCACCATCTAGGTAAATGACTATGAGCAAGGTAGTTTCCCGTTGTCTTCCTTGCTGTACTATATCCTATGACCTGTGTATTCACGTGTGTACCCTGTGGATTCATGGAACAGGTTTGCTTGCTTGCGGGATGAAAAACCCAAGATAAACTGGCGGAAAAAAACCTTGCTGTCCACTCCCAAGACCGGCTAACTTGGCTATGGCTGAGGAAGATTCTTAAGCTCCTCACGTCGTCGACGGGAATCGAACCTAGGACACTCTTTCTCCAGGAATATTGAACACTCCTCCCCAAGTTGCGAAGCGCAAAGCCACTAGGGTAACCGTGCGGACTCACAAACTTCAGTGAATAAAATTCACATAAGAAATATATATAAAAAATGTAACATGAAGGAATATCTTTTTCATAGGCTGGCGTCTCCCTAAAATTAATAAAAAAATTACTAGTTATTATTAGGAACATCACTTGTTAAATCAGCAGATGTGAGAATACACAGAACCTTATCGATCGTGAAAAGTAGGATCAGTTATTTTCTATTATCTCTCTCTCCACAAATAAACGTTAGAACTAAACTAATGTTATCTAATTCGCTTGGAAGGATAACGTTTTGGAAGAGTTATTTAATTTATTCTTGATTCAGCCATACAAGGCAAATGGTTCTCCAACTTACTTTAAATTCAAAACCAAATTTTCGCTGAACTGTTTATTTTTTTTTATCATCCTACCATTACCAATTAACTATTAATTTATAATAGCTAGATGAACAGCGCATTTTCAGTCACAGCATTCGGTTCGAATACTATTCGTTTTTCTCCTTGAAGACCTTTTTCCTCCGGACATCGTAGAACTTTATAAACATTGCATAAAAAATACAACAAAAAATATATTTTATATTTTATTTTATTTATTTTATACAATATAAAATACAAAATGCAATGTCTTACATTGAAAAAAATCATTTCATAACGAAATTTAAAGAAGCTACAAACATGCTTAGAATTCCAACGCAATGCAACAAAAACCAGGACTAATTCTACACCAAGTGTGGTCAGCATTCATAAAAAATATACCCAAGTCAGACCTCGGAGAACGCGAACGTGAACAACAAAACGTGACAGCATCAAGCATTGTTCAAACTTTGCACTGCACTGAATCTAAATTCGGATATTCAATTTAATGAACAGTTAGACAACTGCATAGAATGAACTATTTTGAGTAATTTCTTAATTTCGTGTGTTTAAACTTTTAGTTACCTTTGACCCCTGAAGATGTAAGTCATACGGTTTACGAAACTTGTCGGGTTTGTTTTTTTATTGTTATTTATCGTAATAAACATGTGGTCCAATTACCGGAATCTTTCTTAAGATACAGAGCTCTTGTTTTATAGTCAAACAGCATGTAAATAATTATTGAACAATTATTGATGAAAATTTATATTACTGTATTATTTATGACATGTCATAAATTGATATTTCTTGCCAAACTGCCGTGAACAAAATCCAAATATATCAGGACTTGGATTTTTTGATGTGGACCTTGTGCTTATGAAAAATGTACGCTTTTTTTTTGTTATTTATTTTGATTAGCATATTACCATATCCATTTGATTGAAAATTGAAATGATTGATATATATATATATTACTATATCCTATGACCTGTGTATTCACGTGTGTACCCTGTGGATTCATGGAACAGGTTTGCTTGCTTGCGGGATGAAAAACCCAAGATAAACTGGCGGAAAAAAACCTTGCTGTACACACGTGAATACACAGGTCATAGGATATAGTAATATATATATATATATATATATATATATATATATATATATATATATATATATATATATATATATATATATATATATATATATATATATATATATATATATATATATATATATATTACTATATCCTATGACCTGTGTATTCACGTGTGTACCCTGTGGATTCATGGAACAGGGTACACACGTACCCTGTTCCATGCTTATGCTCTATTAATTAATCTAAAAATTTAACAAGCATTTTCGATCATTCATTTACCATAAAACTTACTTTTGCATTACGTGAATCAGAAGAAACGCGGGGAATGATATATCCACGAATTTGCATAAGAATGACCGAAATGAAAATAAAATAAAAACAGCAATTGTAGATACGCAATAGTTCAATGGAAGTAAAATGGTATATTCTCAATAGAAAAAGGTCATCTGGTAATAATCCTCTATAGCTTATTTAGTATGAGAGATATTTAGGGTATGATGCTTTAACGATACTTGTGACATAATGATTAGAAATATATACACGTTTACACAGAATAATGTTTAATTTGCAAAATACTTCGGTCTGAATATTACAGACCATCTTCAGTGGCATAGGAATAGTTTTAAAAAAAAAACAAGCTGGAATAGGAAAGATTACAGTAACTGTAATCTTTCCTACTTTGGACAAACTGGACGTTCTATAGAAAAAAGAATTCAAGAGCATCAGTCATCAATTCAACACAAACAAACCCGAGACATCTGAATTAGCTCAGCATGGATTAGAAACAAGCCACAACATCCTTTGGTCCAAGATTCGCCTCCTACACAGATGTCGCTACAAATTTGAACGTTTATTTAAAGAAAGTGTGGAGGCCTTACTTCAACGTCCTAACTTAAATCGTGAAGACTGTATTTCTATATCAAAAATTTGGGAAAGTTTAATCAGGATAACACACTAATTTTTTTAATGTAAATTTCCTATATTAGTCTAATGTTATTTAAGATTATTACATGAATTTCTGAATTAATATCTTTAATTATGACTTTAAAAATGTTTACTCTTCTAATACTTAGCCATATGACATCACGCGACTCGTTCTGTATGTGAATGATCAATGTAGCCACTGAAGATGGTCTGTAATATTCAGACCGAAATATTTGGCAAATTAAATATTATTCTTGTGTAAACTTGTATATATTTCTAATATTTAGGGTATGTATGTATGTATGAATATTACTATGGTCATGATAAATATTAGAAAAGAAACAACATCGCTTTTTATTTATCGTTACTTCATTTTATAATATCATAATATGTTCCTGGTATGATATGATAAAATAAAACAATATATTAAGTTTAAATGAGTGTGGGAAACAGTTGAATAAAAACTGAAAATAAAAATGAACTGATTATTACATTATATGTGTATTTACTAAAATAAACAGCCAAAAGGCATCAATTCGGCAATGCAAAATTATATAAGTAAAGTGGATATTAGATCCAGCATCATCTCAAAGCCGAATGTAGAAACTATGAGAGTTTCGCAGAAATAAGTTGACCAGAGCTTACGGGAATACACTCACCGGCATTCACGAGTTGCCTTAGGGCGAACCCTAGAAAACATAGACGCCGCCCAAGTATCTACAGTATATATTCGCTTTCTATGAGTCCATTTTGATAACGTTTCACTGGCTTGACTGTTGTTTCGAAATGGTTGGTTCTCCTCAGAGACCAGGTCCTGTATAAGTAAAGCACGTCTTTAAAAATTAGGCGATCCCCTAGACCTCTCCCTACAAGTGACCGAAGGATCGTCCAACTCAGTTCCACTTAGTGCCGGCTCACCCCAACACTGAGCAGAACCACTGATATTCCAGGGAAAAAGCATTCGCAGCCACGGCCCCGATAGAAGCCACTCGGAAAAACACCCACCCCTAGAGACACAAATTGCTCTCTCAAGGGAGAATCCCCCGAAATCTTAAGCCTCCCTCAGCGGGAGCCAGACCCGGAAGAAACCTTAAGAGAGCAAAAACTCTCGTTCATAACTAAGGAACTTGAAATGTCGGAGGAGTGCATTTTTCGTAAGCAAACTCTCGGTCGATGAATAAAAGTAATTACTAAAATAAAGAGCCAAAAAGCTTCCATTCGGCGATGCAAAATTATATAATTAAATTATATCTACTTTGCTTATATAATTTTGCATCACCGAATGGAAGCTTTTTGGCTCTTTATTTTAGTAATTACTTTTATTCATCAACCGAGAGTTTGCTTACGAAAAATGCACTCCTCCGACATTTCAGGTTCCTTAGTTCTGAACGAAAGTTTTTGTTCTCTGAAGGTTTCTGCCTGGTCTCTGAGGAGAATCAACCAGTTCGAAACAGCTGTCAGACTAATGAACCTTATCAAAATGGACTAATAGAAAGCGAATATAGAGTCACTTGGGCGACGCCTATGTTTGCTAAGTAGTCCGTGCTAAGGAAACTCGTGAATGCCGGTGGGTGTATTCTCGTAAGCTCTCTGGTGAACTTATTTTTCGAAACTTTCATAGTTTCCGCATTCGGCTTTGAAATAATGCTGGATTTAATATCCACTTTACTTATATAATTATATATGTATGTTTGAATAGCAATCTTTAGGTAATAAATAAATGCATTTTAAAATGTTCTGCCTTACTTAACAATGTTTTTTTTTTGCAGATTTTCGGCACAATCAACACTTATACCATAATCCTAGTGCAAACAGTGCCTCTGAAACAGAACTAAAAGTAATGACCAATATAACCTTATAGAAAGAAGAAGATTATGGTTATAAGAGATAAAATGTATTGTTTTCGTATTATGGTTTATTAAATTTTATGAAAAATCACAAACCATTACACGAATGGCACCACAAGAAATGAAGATCCTGCTGTGATACACAGAATGCACACCATATCAATAATAACATCTATAAATGTTATTATAAATGATTGATTGCTTATGCAGATATTATAGTCTGATAAGCGTATCACTGAACAATACTGCAAAATATTTGCAAGTTGACCAAATTTAAGCACAAATGATGAAACAATTGTATATATTACACACCAGAAGGTCAGATTCTAATGTGTGGAAACTCTTAAAAGATATTCTGCTTTAGTTCAGCTAATGAGTTGTGAACTAATGCTTGTGAGACATCCAAGGGATGTCACACAAGCATTAACTATATGAATCTTGCTAGCAAAAAGATTGTAAACCTTTTGTACATATTAAGAGAAAGCTAGCTCTAGAAAAGAAAAAAAACGGGAACAGTTTTCAAAACCACTTCACATCTCCAATAAGTAATGTTGTGGTCTTAAACTGCACGATAATATTCATATCATGTATTTCCACGACATTGCTAGAAGTTTCTCACGATAGGAGTTTGAGAAGCGAGTACTGCTTAATAATTGTGAAATTTTCAGTAATTTAAGAGCACTAATTAGCTAAAGAATTCTTGTATAATAAATAATAAAGAGTTTGAATTTTTACAAAATAATTTAAAATATAAATAATGGATTAAAAATAAGAAGTAGAACAATTACGCTGAATGTTTTCCTTGTATTACGGTTAATATTTTCAATAAAATTTTTCAAAAGTTTCGATAAGCCCTTTAGATGATTCCTCTGTAAGAATCGTTTATGTCCCCATTTAAGGGATTATGATCGGATATTTTATACAAATTGTTGTTGGAAATAATTTTAATTATTTACTCACTCATCAATATTTCGTTTGAAAAGATGATGAACATCTTGCCTACAAAGCAATTACATTACCGAATAGGGGTTACAAATGCTCAAGTAAATAATTAGCTTTCGAATATTAGCTACTGGTTTTAAATTAATTTAAAAATAATTTTAATTTAAAAATCAATAAACTTTAATTAATATATAATTGATTTAAAATCTAATAACACATTAATTAAAATTATAACTAGTAAATTAAAAAAAAATAAGTGATCATGCAATGTTATTTTCTATAAAGTGATGTTTTTAACTAAACACAATTTTATTGAAAAGTAATCAAATTTATTTTATTAATTGGAAAGCTTAGAATGAATCATTGCCTGACTTCTGAAAGTCCTCCATTATATGGTGTTTCTCAATCGAATATAAAATATATTGAATAATTTTCTACATTTCTTTATTTATTTTTCTATAAAGTTAACTTTTTTTTATTAATCATTTTAAAAATTTATTCTAGCACTGGTTATTGTGAGAATTAAAAAAAAGTATGTACGGCAATTTAGTCAAGTTAAGCTATAATTAGTTATTAAAGCAATCCATAGTTTTCTTTTGCAATTGGTAAAAAGTTACCAGAAGAATATTTTCAAATTATCATAAAGGCATGCTGCTATTGAACAAAGACAATTTTCTTTATTGTTGCCGAATGCTCTTTACATCAGTAATTTCGGAATGCACATCGTTAAATTGTTCGTGTTTTTCGTGTACTACACTGATGTCCAAAACTAAGAACTAATAATATTTGCTAAGATTACAACCACAAATTCAGACGAATCAGCTTGTAGCCATATGTATAGCTGAGGAGTTCGAATAGAAAATAAGTACAAGAACGCATAATTACTGATATTTCCAGAGATTTGGGAATCTCACACAACGTTGTATCCAAGGCTCTGGGCAGCGTTTCAAACCAGTGGAATGTGTTTCAGACGTTTGCTAAAAGGTCGCTCTCGCTTTAAAAATCGGTCTTCATGCTCAGAGAGCATGAAGAGAGATTTTTGGGATTTTTGGTTAAAAACGCTATCAACACTCCACGCCAGGACAGCTTACAAGTCGGTTCCATTCAAGCACAGGTACACGGATAATTCGACAAAATGTGGTAAGACGTCTGCGACAAGGTAGGCCTCTACGTCCGAAGGCCTACTTTGTTGTCTGCGTCCCTTTATCGACAGGTCATCGAAGAGCACGTTTTCCTGGTGTTGTGTCGATACAAATTGGACAAGACACCAATGGGCTAATGTACTCTTTACAGACGACAGTCTCTTTAATCTTAATCTTTTCTTCGATTCTAGACGACACTTGATTTTGCATGAAAGTGGTACTGCTTACCATCGCTAGAATGTTCTCGAAAGGAATAGATACGTCGATGCTGGGGTTATGTATGTGGTGTCTTTATGCTTAATGGACACACCTAGCTACAAGTTCTGGAAAAAAGGGACTAAGACTGGCGAACGATATTGCAACAAAGTTGCTCAACGTCGCGTTCGATTATCCCATGGTGCTGTACGCAAAAAATTCATTTTTATGGATGAAAATGCCACATCAAAATGTACACAAGCAGTGGAGATACTTGGAGACCAGAGAGATTAATCGAATTGAGTGGCCAGCACACTTCCCAAGATCTCAAACCCATAGAACACCTTTGGGTGGCAATAGGGAGACCTTCCCCTTTAGAAAACAAACAAGGCCTTATCTTAAGGAGGAGTGGGCCAGTTTGCCTCAAGAACTTCTGAATCACATGGTGCTAAGCATGAGTTGAATCGCAGTTCGCGGTGGACACATTCTATAGTACACGAGCAGTGGAGATACTTCTGGAGACCAGAGAGATTAATCGAATTGAGTGTCCAGCACACTTCCCCAGACTTCAACCACATAGAACACGTTTGGGATATTCTCCTTGCATTGTGTTCGGAAAGCACTTTACATTAATTAATTAATTACGTCCTTAGAAAATATGAACATTTGCGAAAAACGTATTGCAAATTATTTTGTATGAAATTTATAACAGTTTTGTTTAGTAAACTGGCAAGAAATAAATGTCCATACGAGTATTTGGCTGTAGTCATGAAAATTTTGTCATATGCAGGTAAAATCTAGTGGGTCCATAGCTTTTGGACACCAGTATATAAACAAATACAGTGAATGCAAAAGCAAAATGAAGTCTAGTCAATTAAAATATTAATAAAGCTGCTGTATGGATGTTGCACCAAAGCTGCAGTTGCTCAGTATATTAATATATGATATAATGAGATCGTTTTCTGCTTATATAAAAAGTTGTAGAAAGAAAAGTGACAATTAATCTTTGTTACATAAATTCTTGTTACACACACACACACACACACACACACACACACACACACACACACACACACACACACACACACACACACACACAATAATAATAATAATAATAATAATAATAATTTTTTTTAATAATAATAAATAAAATATATTTTATTGATTGCTAAAATATTTATACATACAATAAACATCTTGCGTGACATTGCATCTTATAATTTTACAGAGTTCAGCACTAAGTGCTGCAATTCCTACATTGGATTTCAATTAAAAATTTTAATAATACTTTTTTGCCTTTATATTATGTATTTACAACACATGTTCTTCTAGTATTAACAATGAAGATTATACAGAATTTTTTGTATACTTTTTTATTTTTTTATTTTATTTTTATTTTTTAAGTTTGAGAAAGAATGATTATACATACAAATTTCTGCATTTGCTTATAAGGATTACTTGTAGATGAGTGAGGCAAGTTAATCCCACCTACTTCGAAGCTTGGATTAGCTTTTATGAAGAGAGTGGGATTTAGCCTTCACTATTTGTGTTGTTGCTACTGTTTATGTATGGGATGTAGGCATTGGATGCTAGTGATTTGTGATGTGTATATTAGTGTTAATGGTTTCTTACCTTTGTTGGTATATTTTCCAGAGTTCGTTTTTTAATGTTCTGTAGTTATCTACGTGTTTTAACTTTCTTGGTAGGTTATTGAGTTGCGTGGGTATCTGATGTGATCTCACAAAAGAACCGTATGAGTTGTTGAAGGGTGTGGGGATGTAGAGAGTTGTTGTAGGTCGTGTTATACGGTATGTGTCTCTGTTGTTTCGATAGATGATGTTGAAGAAATTCCTTGTTAATGTCATCAAGTCTTTCAGGTTTTTAATGCTCAGAATTCTGTGTATCGCCATGTGCTTGTCGGATATTGATTGTTGCGTATAAGGTGTCCAGATCACTGTTGACACGATTTTCCTGTGTAGTGTTTCTAATTTTGTTAGGTGGCTGTTTGATGTATTTGTATAGACTGTTATTCCGTATTTGAGTAGGGATTCGCATGTTGGGTGGAATAATGTCTTTAACTTGGAAGAGTTTTGCTGCGATGATCCGTAGTTTGGTGTGTAGGTATTCTATATGTTTTGTCCATTTAAAGTGGGAATCTATATAGAGACCGAGGTATTTTGCGTGTGTTACAGGTTTGATTTCGGAACATTGGCAGGTATTTTTGTTGTTAATGCAGCGGTATGTGTGACAATGCATCGATAGTGATGCGGGGCGTATGATTCTTGGGTTGTGTATTATCAACATCTGTGTTTTGGTGCCGTTGATTAGAATTGCGTTTTGGTGGAAGTATGTTGTGATTTCGTTTAGGAATTGCTTTGCAGAGAGCCGTGTTAATGTCTGTGTGGATTGCTAGTAGTGCAGTGTCGTCATCTGTGTATTGAAATATTTGACTTCTTATGGATAAGTTATGAACATCGTTAATGTATATGTTGAATGAGTGGGTGATAATATGGCACCTTGAGGTACACCGTGTTTTACTTGTATACTCCAACTGTGACATGTACCTATTTTTGTTACTTGTGTTCTGTTTGAGAGGTAGTTCTTGAACCATGTATGCAGTGTTCCTCTTATACCTATTGAGTATAGTTTGGTGAGTAGTATGTCATGTTCAAATAATAATATATTATTATGCAATAATAATTAAAATGCAATTAAAAATTAAAATTATTAAAATGCAATAATAATATATATATTATTGCATTAAAATCAAACTTCAAATGCTTAAAACACATGTATTGGAATTTTCCAAATCACGCACAATGTACTTTTATATTTTACTGATAACTGAAAATGAATTTCATATCATTATGCTATTTTGCTGTATAATAATCTACCTGTTTATTATAATAAACTTTTGTTTCCAGGTAAGATTTATTTTTGAAAGAAAGAAATATTCTCTTATTGTATACAATATAATCTTGTCTTTGATTTTTTAAGAAAGAAGCTGAAGACATTATTTTCGTATGCGTGTGATGTCGCAACAGAGTAGAATCGATTACAATATTAGGACGAAAACTTCTGTTGAGAGTGCCGGAAGTCAAATAAAATACTCATGGTTTTCGATACTCTAATATGTCATAGTTAACACTTTTTCTTTTAGTAATTACTTAACATGATTTAATGGTGATATAGACAAGTGATTGAAACTACGTGCAATACAGGCTGAGAAGATAGATTTTTTTTTTTTAATGTTTGGCGTTTAAATTTTAAAAAGGATGAATGAAAACTGTTCTGATAGCAACATTTAGAGGATAACTGAAGAGAGAGAGAGAGAGAGAGAGAGAGAGAGAGAGAGAGAGAGAGAGAGAGAGAGAGTAGTTTAGTATAAAGTAGCAGAGTTTGATGGAATGGTTGGTGCCAATTTATGTAGATGAAGGATTAATTAGTGGATGCGGGGGAATGAGTGCAGTAGCAGTGATGTACCCTTCCATTATAAGTCCTTGAACTTCGTAAAGGTTATTTTTTTTTGAACTGTAATAACATTTTATTTATTATAATACAGGGTATTTACATATATACAATAAAGCATGCTATTATATTTTCTGTTCAGTACAAAATGTAGAGTACAGTGATTTTTTTAAATATAAATGTACATAATTTTTTTTTTCAATATCAATATCATAGCTACAGCCTATTTACATATACACAATTCTTTTTTTAACTGTTTACAACATATATTATTATGATATTCATAATGACGATTATTATAGATGTTTCTTTGCAATTTTACACTCTATATATACAATATCAATGGATATAATCATTCTATATTGCATAATTTTGTTACAGTTATTACATACATTTGATTACATATGATACATTACTTACATTTGTTTACATATGATACATTACTTACATTTGTTTACATATAATACATACATTACATACATTTGTTTACATATAATACATACATTACATACATTGGTTTACCTGTGATACGTACATTACATGCATTTGGTTACATATGATACATCTTGGATGAGAACTAATTTCTCTGCTTTCATCCTCGAAGCTTATATGTAAGCTTATCTGAGGATGACACCAGTTGGTTATTATTTATTTATTTTTTTTTTTTTGATGTGTTTGAAGCTACGAAATCTGTGATTGAGAAATTCGCGGGCACGCACGCACACGCACGCACACACACACACACACACACACAATAACTTGGAATATATTGATGCGTCGCTGAACTGGAAGCCTGAATGAATATATTGTGTTTTATTAAGTTTGTATGGTATTTTGCGTGCGTGTTTCTTGTTCATAGTATGTCCTTAGAGCTCTTTTCAGGCTATTGTAGTTTGTAAGGTTTCTGTATTCAAAAGGTAATTTGTTTATCATGTCTGGGATGTAGAAGTTTCGCGTGACCTTTCCATAGTGATTATTGTATTTATATGTGATATAATTAGTAGTCTGAGGTCTTGTTATACGGTACGTATTTCTGACTGTCCTGCAGTTGGCATCGAAATAATATTTTAGCAAAGCTGCATAGTGACATAAGTGTTTTGCTGTCCGTATTTTGTGTTCTGACATTTCAATGTATATAAGGTCGTTATTTTCTCTTTGTTCCCAAAAGATCAGTTTTGTCATTTTGTACTGTAGCGACATTAATCTATTTCATTTGTAGGGTTCACAGAAAGCATACGTTGTTATAGCGTATCTTAGTATATTTTGACATATTGCTTTGTATATTAGTGTTTTGGGGGGATATGGGAACTATGTCTTTTAACCTGTAGAGTTTGCCACTTATTGTTCGGAGTTTGTTGTGTACATGGTTTATGTGGCTATTCCAGTTCATATCTGCATCGAAGTAAATTCCAAGGTATCGTATTGTTTCAACCTGAGTGATTGTTGTGGTTTTGCTGTTCTGTGTGTTTTTTTATGTTGGAAAGTGAATGTTGGATGGTTATATATTTGTTATCAACTGGTCGAGTCAGTGGATTTCTGAATATCATTAATTTTGTCTTTTCTGAGTTTAGGTGTATGGAGTTTTTCGTGAGCCAGTCTATGATCAGATTTATGTCATATTGCTTATTTGTTTGGGCTATACTTGCGTTATTATGGATGGATATTATTGCTGTATCGTCTGCGTATTGGAATATCTTACTTTTGAGTGGTAGCTGATTAATATCGTGCGTGTAAACGTTGAATAGAGTTGGGGAGAGTACAGCTCCCTGTGGTACTCCACAGGTTACTGGTAGCTCTCTGCTTCGGTTTGACCCGATACGTGTGATATGCTTTCTATTTTGAAGGTAATTTGTAAACCACCCGTGAAAAGGCCCGTCTATTCCAACATGCCTCAGCTTTTCTAGCAAGATTTGATGTGTAAGTGTATCGAATGCTTTAGTTTGATCAATAAAAACTACCATGGCAATTTTGTTTTTGTCTAAGGCGGTATTAATTACGTCTGTAAAGTCTTCCAAGAGAGATGTTGTTCTCTTATTTTTCTGAAAACCATATTGTGTTTTGGGGATAATATGAAGGATCTCAGTGTATGCTGTGAGTTTCTTCAGCATGATCCGCTCCATAATTTGATTGATAATTGGTAATGTTGTCTGGGTCTGTAATTGCTGATTAAATTTCTTTTTCCTTGTTTGTATATGGGTATGATTATGGCGGTGTTTAGCATACTTGGTATCTGTCCTGTTTTAAATATTTTATTTATTAATTTTAGTAGGATAGGACTTAAACTAGTTGCATGTTGCTTTATATCTTTAGGTCTGATACCATCAATTCCTGGGCCTTTGGTTTGATTTGATGTATTGCAGAGAGAAATTCTGCTTCTTTTATGTTTGGGAACAATAAAGTCTGTTTTGATTGTGGTCCAAGTGGAGGGTCTCGTTTTGTGATTGGGGGAATATTTCTGTGCAGTTCTTGGATGGAGTCTGCAGAGTATTGGTTAAAGTCATTTGCTAGTTGTTGGATAGGTTTTGCGTCTTTCATGAAGCTGTGTTTTATGGTTTCGGAGGCGGTGGTGTTGAGAACAGAATCTAGCATCTCATTAATCAGATGCCAGGTTTGTTTCATGTTGTTTTGTGCAGAGGTTAGTTTGTCTCTGTAATAGCTTCTTTTTGCATTTCTGATTTGTGTTGTAAGGCGATTCGTTGTTATATTATATTCAGTTTTTAAAGCTGTGTTATTTGGATATCGCTTTAATTCTTTCCATAAAGCGTCCTTTCTGTGTATTTCTAGGATTAAGTTTTGTGTTATTCAAGGAGTTTGTGTTGTTTTTGAACGAATTCTGACTTTCTTTATAGCTTTCTTACATATTTCCTCCAGTGTGAGTTTAATGTTGTTGTATAAGATATCTGCTGAATCTGATGGCAGGTGTTCCCAGTCCGTTTTTCTTATTTCGTGCATGACTATTTCTTCGTCTATTATTGTTTTCTGTCGCTTTTTTTCTGTGGGACATTGCATGGATATTGTCTTGGTGTGCAGGTTTAGAGCGGTGAAGTAATGGTCTGCTACTTTTCACTTTATGACTGATGCAGTGTAACTGTTTGGTGATGCTCGGATGTTTATATGATCTAGACAGGAGGCAGTGATTGTATTTCCGAATATTTCTTCTCTAGTACATGATGTTATTGTTGGTATTAGATTATACATGGATAGGTATTGTCTAGGTATTGTACAGTGATGTTCTGGTTTTCGTTTGCAATATTTATGTTTATGTCGTCAATTATCATTAGGTATTCGGTTGAGCATATTTCTTGGCTTGAAAGTCAGCAATTGAGTTCGTGTAAGAATTTTATCATGTTTAGGTTTGGTGGCCTGTAAATAGCATTTAGTATTATGGGATGCTGTCTATTGGTGGTATTAGTGATTTCGAGGCAAAGGGTTTCAGCATGCTCGGACTGATAGGCCGTTTCTTTTGCTATTAATTTTTGTTTGATAAATATTAATATTCCACCCCCCTCTTTTTGTTTAGCGGCATGATCTATGTTCTTGGAAGCGTGGAATTTGGAAAGCAGTCGCGTCGTCATTAGTTATGGATACTTCTGTAAGAATCAATATATCAATAATATCAGTGTAATTCCTCAGATAAGCTTGTAACAATAACCAATGTTTTCGGATGCTTCTGATGCTAATATGCAAGATTGAGAGACCTCTCGCTTGTATTGTGTGTTGTTTCCATGCATCAAGCGATTCGAAAGTACAATTACTGGTGTATTCTGGTGTAATTACATCTATCTGATGGTTCACATTCATTTTTGTTGTGTTTAGATCTTCTTATTGAACTAAGTTGGAGTCATTTGTTTCACTCTGGCAACCTGTCTATATCTTCCGAGCTTTTTATTTGTATAGTCTTTGAAGTCTGTGACTTTCTCAAGAATATTTTGCCGTCTTTGATCCATAAAAATTGATACTTTTTTCTTTTCTTGCTTGGTTCAAAAGGTTCTGATTGAAAGGTGTTAAATACTCAGATAGAAAGATTGGCGTATTGTCTTACGATGTATTTAAATCCTTGACAACTGGTTTTTTCAGTCTGCTGGCTTTTATGAGATTGTCTCTTGCAGCCTTGCTTGTCAGATGAACTATGACTGGTGCAGGTCATGGCGAGCCTTGTTTTTTTGTTCTTCATGGGAAACCGATTTATGGCCTGAATATCATTATGCGCTAGGGGGATGTCAATTGCATGGCCTAACATTAAAACTACGTCTCTGAGATTTTCTGTGGATTCAATTTCTGGAAGACCATTTATGACAAGCTCTTTTTTATGTTGTTGTTGGTTTAAAACTTCGTATTGTAGTTTCAGGGAATTAAATTCTTGACGGAGTTCCGATGTGTCTTTTATCAATTTGTGCTGCCTCTCAGTTAATGCGTTAATGCTGGTTTTAATGTCTTTTACCGTTTGTAAGACTTCTTCGACTTTTGAATTATTAAATTTAACAAACTCTTCATATTCTCTAACTTTTTTTTGTTATTTCTTTATTCTGTTTATCAAATAGTTCTTGGACAAGATCTACCAAGCTGGCTTTTATATTTTCTAAACCTTTTTCTAGTAATAAATTTATGGAACTCAAATTATAAGACTCACCGGTATTTTGTTGTCTGTTCAGTTCATCGTCCGTTTCTGCCTCCGGCGTAATCAGTTGCGCCGTGGGTGGCGGTTTAGGCACTTCCATTCTTCTCGTTTGGCATTGGATTTGCGTTGCCATGTTGTTTCGGATAGTCCGGAACATGTAAAGTGGAGATTCCTATGGCATTTCCTGCAGGCTATATGACATCCATCGGACGGTAATTCCTTCAGGCACTTGTTGCACTTCATGACTCACCTTTCTTCCTTTGGGTAGCTGCAAAGATGGCGATGTCCTTTGTTCTATACTCGTTAGCAACCGCAGTGTACGCTTCAATATTTAGCACACTCAGATTTTGGATTCCACTTGGCCAATTTCTATGAACTATGTGTCATTGTCTTCAGCATGACAAGTAGAGTTACTTTATGACACTTTTAAATTAAAAACAGGAGTTAGAACCACATTAAAACTATAAAAAACGGGACCAGAAATACGACCATGCAACCGTTCGTATGCCTACACAACGCCCTCTAATCTACACATAATAATAATAATAATTTTTTTTTTTTTTTAAACATTTTATTATGTCTCAGTATAAATTACATACAATAATAATATTTACAATATTTACAATAAGGTTTATACAGAATTCTTGAATTTAGAATATAATTATAATCATAATAGTAATATTTTTTTTTTTATAAACGACTTATTTATTTTTACAATGAAAATGATAAGGTATCACAATGATATCACACAGAGTATCTGCACACACACAATGAAAAATATTATCTTTTCTGTACAGTACGAAAATTCGATATACAAAATGCAGGGTACATTTTATAAATATGAATATACATTTTTTTAAACTAGCTAAATATGGATTGGCACCAATGTGCACACAATTCATGATACAATGCAGTTATGCAGCATACACACATAATTCAATAATAATAATAATAATAATTTTTTTTTTTTACATTTTATTGTCTCAGTATAAGTTACATACAATAATAATATTTACAGTATTTACAGTAAGGATTATACAGAATTTTATTTATTTTTTTTTTTTATTTATTTATTTTTTTTTTTTATGTCTCAGATGAATTGCATACATTGTTGCTGTAGTAATTATATGTATATAATATTTATAACGCATTACAAGTGTGTATAACAGATACTTGCAAATTAGTAATTTTCTTCCTCGAAGCTTAGCAGAGCTTATCTGAGGAAGATAATAGATGACAGAGGGTGGTGGTTTCATGGTTGTGTTCCTATAGTGGTCACAAGCCAGGTGTTGATTTTACTGTTTGTTGGTACGTACTTGAAAGACTTCGACTGCTATTACTGTTTAACTTTTTTTTTTTTTTGTGCAAATAGGGTTGGATTTAGACATGGTGTATTTGTTTCTTTGTGTTCTTGTAGTGGTAGTTTTTTGAGAGGGGGGGGGTTGTCGTGGTTTGTGTGTGTGTGTATGTGTGGTGGGGGAGAGAGAAATGGGAATTGCTCTAATTTTCATTCTCGCTATAATATTTATATAGTGCCTGTTTCAGCTCTCTGTATGTTCCTAGGTTTCTGTTGTCGAACGGCAGTTTGTTTATCATGTCAGGTACGTAGAAGTTTCGGGTGGCTTTGCCGTGGTGATTGTTGTACTTTTATGTTATGTAGTTTGTTGACTGTGGTCTTGTTATTTGATATGTTGTTCTGGTTACTCTATATGTTGGGCTGTAGTAGTGTTTTAACATGACTGTGTAGTGGCGTAAGTGTTTCACCTTAAATATTTTGTGTTTTGTCCATGCTTCCTGCATAAGAGTGGGTTGTTCCCAGAATATCAGTTTTATCATTTTATCTTGCAGCCATTGTAGCCTGTTAAGTCTGTAGTCTGCGCAGAATGCGTATGATGTGATTGCATATCTTAAAATGTTTTCACATAATGCTTTATAGATTAGTATTTTTATGTGGGTTGGGGCAATGTCTTTTAATCTGTATAGTTTGCTTGCTATTATCCTAAGCTTGGTATGTAGGTAGTTTGTATGGCTATTCCAACTTTGATCTGCATCGAAGTGAAGTCCAAGGTAGCGTGCTGTTTTCACCTGTGTGATGGTTGTGATTTTAGGTTCTGCACTTTGTGAATAGGAGGATGAGTGTTTGATAGTGAGATATTTAGTTTCTATGGCAGGGTTTGGGGTTTTTTGAATATCATTAGCTTTGTTTTTCCAGGGTTTATATATATGCCGTTTTCGGTTAACCAGTTAGTGATTTGATTGATGTCGTGTTGCATATTTTTGTAAGCGATTTTTGCAGTGTTGTGAATAGATACTATGGCAGTGTCGTCTGCATACTGGAAGATTTTACTTTTTAGGGGGAGTTGGCTTATGTCGTGTGTGTATATATTAAATAGAATGGGAGATAGGACAGCTCCTTGCGGTACTCCATAGGTTACATGTACCTCTTTGCTGTGTGCTGATCCTATACGTGTGATGTGCTTTCTGTTTTTCGTGTATGCTTTAAACCACTGGAGTAGACGACCTCCAATTCCGATATGGGTAAGTTTCATTAACAAGGTTTTATGTGTTAGTGTGTCAAATGCTTTTGTTAGGTCAATGAATACCACTAATGTTATTCTGTTTTTATCTAATGCAGCGTTTATTAGATCTGTGAAATCTTCCAGGAGTGTTGCTGTTCCTTTATTTTTTTGAAAGCCATATTGTGTTTTGGGTATGATTTGAAATTTTTCAACGTATGTGGAGAGTTTCTGATGTACAATGCGCTCCATGCTTTGGTTGATTACAGGCAGCGTGGCGATAGGTCTGTAATTACTTATTATGTTTCTTTTTCCCTGTTTGTGTATGGGTGTGATTAATGCAGTCTTCAGTGTTTCAGGTATGTGTCCCGTTTCGAAGATTTTATTTACCAGTTTTTGTATAACTGGAAGTAGGTCGGTTGAGTGTTTCTTGATGTCTTTTGGTCTGATTCCGTCTATCCCCGGTCCTTTGTTAGGATTAATTTGTTGAATTGCCAGTGATAGTTCTTCTTTTGTTACTGTGGGGAACCACATCGACTGGGTTGCTCGTGGACCTAGTGGAGAATGTTCGTGTGTGTGAGGAAAGGTTGTTTCTTGTAGCTTTTGGACAGAGTTCACGAAGTGCTGATTAAAGTTGTTTGCCAACTGTTTAAGGGATTTAGGGTCGCAGGCAAAGCTGTGTTTTATTGTTTCTGTGGCAGTGGTTCTGTGTATATTGTCCAGCATTTCATTAATCAGGTGCCAGGTTTCCTTTATGTCATTCTGTGCTGTTGTTAGTTTGTTGCTGTAATAGTTTCTTTTTGCCGTTCGAATCTGGGTTGTTAGGAGATTCCGTTTTCTTTTGTATTCAGCTTTTAAAGCGATATTGTTCGGTGACTTCTTAAGTTGTTTCCATAGGGCATCTTTTATTTGTATGTCTGTTAATATGTTGTCTGTTATCCATGGATTTTGTTTCGTTTGGGGGCGTATTTTTATTTTTGTTAATGCTTTGTTGTATATTTTGTTAAATGCAAGTTTAAGATTATTATATACAGCTTCAGCAGAGTCTAAAGATGCTATCTGCATCCAGTCTGTTTTTCTGATTTCATCGTTCACTATTGCTTCGTTTACAATGCTATGATACTGTTTTGTAGTCTCAGTGATTTTTATGGGTTCTGGTTCAGTGTGTAACTGCAATGCTGTGAAATAATGGTCTGCTAGTTTGCATGTTATGACGGCTGCTGTGTGGCTGTTTGGAGGGGCCCTTATATTTATATGATCAATGCAGGTTGAGGTTGTTGTGTTTCCGACTATCTCTTCTCGTGTATACGACTGTATGGATGGGGTTATGTTATATGCCGATAATAGGTCCAGGTATTGTTCTGTGTTGTTATTTATGTTCCTAATGTTTATATTAATGTCTCCTATTATTATCAAGTATTTTGAGGTGCCTACTTTCGTGGCTGAAAGCCATCTGTTTAGTTCTTCTAGGAATTTTGTGGTGCTTAAGTTGGGTGGTCTGTATATTGCGTTTAATATCAGGGAGTTTTCTTGTTTGATGTTTTTAATTTCGATGCATATGTTTTCTGCGTATTCTAATTTATAGTTTATTTCTGTTACTTCTAGTTTATGTTTGGTAAATATTATTTACCAAATATTATACCACCGCCTCGTTTTGTTTGTCTGCAGTGTTTGTGTTGTTGGAAGTGTGGCATTTGGTAGGAGGATGCCTCTTCGTTTGTCGTAAATACTTCAGTCAGTATTAAAATGTCTATTTCGTCTATATCTTCCTTCAGATAAGCTTGCAGGGTCAGCCAGTATTTTTGAATGCTTCTGATGTTGATGTGGAGAATAGATGGTCCTTTTTTCGGGATTGTCAGTTGTTTCCATTCTGATATTGATTTCAGAATGTGGCAATTATCGTGTTCCGGGGTGATTACGTCTGCTTGATGGTCTGCATTCATGTTGGTTGGTGTGCTGTTCCTTCTTTACAAGTTGTCAATATTCCTTTCAGTGTGACAGCCTGTTGAGGTCATCTACGGATTTTATTTCGATTGGTTTTGAGTCTTGTGTCTTTCTAAGGAATATTTTGCTGTCTCTTATCCATATAAACTGGTAATTGTTTTCTGTTTTTACTTTCCTTGCTTGGTAGAATATTTTCTGATAGTGTGGAGTAAGGTATTCTGACAAGTATATTGGGGTGTTGTCGTGGTCTCCTTTCAGATCCTTTACTACTGGATTTTTTATCCTGCTAGCTTTTATAAGTGTAGTTTTTGTTAGGCTGTTGGTGAGTCGCACTACGAAGGGAGAAGGACGGGTATTATTTTCTCTTTTCCTTTTTTGTGGTAACCGATGCACTGACTGGATAATAATAATATTTTATAATGACAATCTTATTCATGGAAGGTTGTAATCTGTACAACATTTAGTACTGTGTGTGAAGATTTGGATAATACAGAAGCCGTACTAAAGGTTAAAAATGAAACGTTTTAATGCTACTCCACTTCTGCGATAAACAGGAATGACTCTCATCGGGTGACGAACTTCATATAACCCACTGAAAGAAATTCTCCCGAAGTGGAATTTGAAAAACATCCTATATTTTGGAGAGCAGAGATGCTATCCTGTCGCCAAAATTGCGTTATATGCAGTTAATTATGTGAAAGCTGTGATATATTTATTCCCCACACGAGAGGTAGAAGAACCTATAGCACAGCATTCTGGTGTGTGAGATGCAGATGAGGATTGAGAAAGAAGAAACTATTGACATTCTTCGTAAAGAGCTCTAAGTTGAAATTGTTGAGAAACTCATCAAAGACATCATGGGGAAGACTGTAGACTGTTCCAGAGGACAGAGGTAGATGGAATAAATGAGGAAGAGGAGAAGCAGGTTCGAGGAGTTTGCAGTTGTAATGTAAAGATGCTTGTCAGCTGCTGCTCTTGTTTTAAAAGGTCTAACAGTAAGTTGAGGAATGATGTAAGTGTAGGCCTTGATGTCAAATAGAATTGAAAGTACTGGAAATGTTCTGGGTGACAGCACACTTTTCTCCAAACGTTTCCATGGAATGTCCAATAATGAGTGATGTAGGGTGAGATATCAGTCATGGATCTGAATTGGCGGAATCCATACTGGTGGTTGCTGATTAAGGTGACCTGCAGTTGATGTAGCAATAGTTTGGGTTTCTGTGAAGAGAAGGAGGCCTGGTTTGGATGTCTGTAAGTGGTGATGAACGTCGTTTATGTTAGAATTTATTCCGTTGATGTTGTAAAATGGATGTGGGAATGTTTTCTTTTAGTAGGGTTACTGATAAATTTGGGATATGGCGTTCGTTCGATTTGTTTTGATTAACTGGTTGTTGAGGTAAATTTATTTTCTTCGCTGTATTGTTGTCATTGTTTGTCTATTTAACTTTCATTCTTGGTTTCTACTTCTTCTTTCTCATGTGTGAGATGACGGAATGCGTCTCCTTTGAAGAAATCTTCGCCATCTGGCTCTATCTCTGGACATTTCCTGTAAACTCTCTGAAGCTGATGGTTACGACCTTTCCTTCAAAGACTATAGCTAATTCTTTTTGGTCTGCTTCTTGTTTGTTTTTCTCCAATAATTCCATTCAGGTCTATGATCTATGAGGGGACATTCTCTGGAGGTGTCAAGTCATCTTAATTGCTGTTTAAGAATTATCGCTATGATATCTTCTCTATAGTTTAATTCGAGTTTTTATTATTAAATGAAATAAAAGAGAGGAGACATTAACTGGGGGAGATATAGACGTCGACATGCCACTCGTACAGAGAGAGAGAGAGAGAGAGAGATCCATCTCCTTGCCAGTCTGTGACCTCGACAGTACCTTCTACATACCACTACTCGGACTCTGTCACCAGACAGGAGCAGGCAGAGTATGTGGCAGCGGGATTATGCGCAAGTTGAGCAGGAAGACTTCTGATTCGTTACTGATCGGTTCAGGACTGTATACTATCGGCGGCCAGCCTGCGGTACCATTGTTTTAACTGCTATACCCTCGAAATTGAGAAGCGCCTGGGTCTCTAAATACGAGGACTGGCTGAAAAGTTCAAATTTCTTCAAAACTTATGATATGTCTTCTTATATGTCATAAAAGAAAAAGTACAAATTATTACAATTTGATGAAACATAGGAGTTAAAGAGTTTTAAGATATGTTCTTCCTCGGTTATATCACTTGCTTAAAATCATTTTTGTTCATTCTAGGTTTTATCAGAACATTTCATTCACTTCCTTGTATGTTATGGATGCCCTTGAAGAGTATCACTGGCACTGCATGGAGATGAGTGGGGAGAATGGACATCGGAACTCCTGCTCTGGACGCCAAACATAGGATTCTCCACTTCGTGTACCCATAAGCAGGGTTACATTTCCTCCCAGACACCTGTAGTAAATGAAGGTAAAAACAATTAGTAAACGAAGGCAATTTACCACCTTGAGGTCTAGCTGGAATTTCACTCAACTAGGAAACTATCCTCTTGTAGCAGAAATGATCGATGCAAGCGCCATGGCCCCTTTTGTGGAAACAGGACACACACACACACACACACACACACACACACACACACACCACTGGAAGGTGTGGTTGACTTGAGTGGGAGAGGCTGTATATTGCGCATCCCTGCCCATTAATAGCCAAGTAAGGCATTATAGATCTATTCAATAGATACTGTTTATAAAGCGTTAAGGATCTATTAAATCTATAGATGTTATTCTTCGAAGAGAATTTTTCTTATTCAGTAAGCAACAATTCTTTAAACTTCATTAAATGTGTCTGAATAACCAAAACTATTTTTTTTTTTTAATTTCCAAATTAATATAACTATTGAACGTCAGGTTTCTCTTATGCGTCAGATGAGACGCATGCGCGTCTAGCGAAAAAAAAAAAAATAAATAAACACGTCCTTGCAACCCTAACGTTTTCGCTCAGGCGATTTCATTTCGCGTTAAAACTTGACAGAAATGCCGTGTCTTCTTCGTAAGATTTTCAAGTGATTGTATGTATTTTCTTTTATCACTTTTTTTAAGTTATTGTTGTAGAATACACAGAACAATGAAATTTAAACTCTGTTTTCTTTAGGAGGGATCTTTTAATTGTAGGAATATTTTTATTCGGTTGCCGTCTTTATTTTTATTTTACTTTATTTTTTCAGAGAATTAAGGATTTTCTTTTGGTAACATCCTTTGTTTATTTCTTATTCTCTGCTCGTCATGAGTTCACATAAGTTCAAAGGGTTCTACATGGTCGAATTATTACATTCATTTACGTTACATATTTCTTACTGGAATCGACTAAATCAACCTAAATGTATATCGCGGTCATTCTTTGATGTTTGTATAGATTCTTCCCATCGTCAAGACATTCCTGCTGGTACTTTTAAATGGTTTGAGAATCATTCGCTTATGATTATTTCATGTATCAGTGACAGAAAAGCGAATTTCATTCCTTGTGTTTTTCATACAACATTGTTGTAAGTTGCATGTACAAATAAAAGAAAATATTCTACAGATCCATTATTTCTTTTCACTTGAAAGGACCAATGGTCATTTATAAAATGCGTCATCGTTGTAATGACATTTTGGGATTAGGAATTTTTTTCCTTACAATCAGTACCACACTTTGCTGTTTTTCTGTTTACTAAATATTCACTCTTGAACTATGGACTTGTTTAACAATTTATATGATGATTTGTTTATTTCATCAAGAGTTGCCACTAACTTGAAGAAAGAGCTAGGTTTTCTTCGTACGCACTTACGATTTGTAACTCCATCCATCCATCCATCATTAACACACACTTAAGCGCACACAGTCTTCCAAGTACCATTAGACCTCACAACCGTAATGCGAGGATAAAGGTTTCCTCACGTCACTGACGGGAATCGAACCTTCGTCTATACTGACTGAGCTACGTATGCTCTCTGATTTGTAACTAGAATGTGCAATATATCGACATTCAATATATATCAGGTACAAAAGAGGATATACTTGCTATCAATTATTTAAAAAAAAGTTCAAAATGGCAGTCTTTTATTGGTTGCACTGTTTCATCAAGCTCAAGATATGGAAGAATTCTTATTATTATAAATTCCAATCTGCTAGGTAGCACTGATAATTCCCTTCCCCTTTTAACTTGATCAAATAATCCACTTATATCGATCTAATGAAAAAATATTAGCAAATGTTTTGCCAAAGTAATTACAAGGAATTAATTAGGAATTATTCTTGAACATAATATTACATCGTTGAAGAAAACTACATCAAACACATGAAGAAAACAGTTTGATTGTTACAGCTTCGCTTGAAATTCTTCAGAGCTGAATTTCTTATTCTTGATTTTCGAGAAAGAAACGAGAAATAAATAAATAAAGATAGAAAAACAGAGGTATAAATTTAAGGCGGAATTAATATATAAAAACTTTATAAGAATACTTTTTTCAAAATAGACTGGAAAATGATATCAGTAATGAAGAAGATATCCGTTTTCATTGGGAAAAAAATCGAAAAGAGCATTAAACAATAACATTCAATAAACTTTCAGAAGATTAGACTAAAGCTAAATCTGAAGAGTATAAAATAATAAGAAATGAAAGAAAAAACAAAATAAGACTAATTAAACAAAATTATCAAAATTATTGGGAAGGTTTCTCTAAACAACGGGAATGTGACACTTATGGAGAAGAGAAACAAGTATGGAGTAAATATCCGAAATCAAAGAAAAGAAATTTAAGAATATATAAATGGAAAGGGAAAATGGGAAGATTATTTTGCCAAATTATATTAAGCCGAAGAAGAAATTAAAATTCCTATCAGAAATACTACAGTAAAAAACATCATCATCATCATCATCATCAAATTCCTGCCATGTACCCTCAAGGGGTGTACAGGATATGACAGTACTACATGAAAAAATTACATCATTACTAACTTCCTATCTACAATTTTCCTCCAAATCAGTCTGTTACTTGTCAAGACTCCAACATTATCAGATCTTATATTTCTATCGTCTAAGGCACTTTGTACCGTATCAATCCACCTATATCTTGGTCTTCCTCTGGGTCGTTTTCCTGCCAACCTGGCAGAGAACACTTGTGTTGCTAATCTTTCCTCTCCCATTCTATTTAAGTGACCATACCATCTGAGATTAGCTCTGCTAACGCATTCCTGGATGCTGACAATGTCAAGTTCTTTCCTAATGAAATAAATAATAATTTCACACAGTCACTCATTTAAAAATTGGAAAATAGGAAATCATCTGGATTTGATGAAATTTACAATGAAAGGCTAACTCTGAATGTAATTTTAGAACTGATAGAAAACATGAGACATTTCGATAAACATGTCTTTAAGAAAAGACAAATTCCTATGAATAGAAAATGACTATTAAAATACTAGTATTTAAAAAGCATACAAAATATATCAAAGAATAAACCAATCGTGCACTTTTTTAAAATATGTACATTATTATCAGAGAATAGTTAGAATGAAGGCTATTTTATATTGATTTTATATATCATCACCCATAATTCCATATGCAAACCAAAACAAAAGAACTGAAGCCATTGACACATATACCCGAGGGAAATTCCAAACATTCCAAACTCATGACGTCACACACAATGATGCCATCATCTCACACAACCAATCATCACGATTCCTTATCTTATCTTCATCTTGATCAGGTTCATAGCACCTACCATACTACTGTGGTTGAGGCTGCTTTTTAAGATTCCGTGAAAATTCTACAGTTCAAATTTATATCTCTGCAGGTGCTCGTCAGTAGTGAAAACAAGCTTAAAACGCTACCTAAAGAAGAATATGTTTTTGAAAAAACGAATACTAAAATTATATAGAAATTCGGTAGCATTTAGATCTGTTAGGAGTACTCATTTTTAGCATCTTAGCCATTTCCAAGGGTAGTTCAGAATACACAATTATTACGTTCAAGTTTTTCTACTGATTACTAAATATGTTTTTATACTCGCATAAATATTACTTATAGAATTTAATTGTTCCACACTGCTGATTTACAAACAATTCAAAAGAAAAATTATTATTATTCCATAAATTTCAAAATCTTAATATAATTAAATTTTTTCTTGGATAATAATCGGTCATTCATGTGACATACGAGTATAGCACATATGCTTGCTCAGTACGTGGATATAGAAGAAACGCAGAAAAACATACATATAATGATATGCAGTAGTGAAACAGAAATAAAGAAAAGGAAAACAACAAAACCAACGAAAAAAAAACAGAAAACATTTCGATGGAACTGAAAGCAATCTTCCTTACAAGCGTACATAATGTGGCAATAATCTTCCATTCTTAAGGAACTTATCAAGTGTAAGGGATATTAATGGTGTTTTTATGAATGCTGAATACGGTAATGATATTTAAATGAAGGGGATATTAAATCACACATTATTTCAAAGCCGAATAAGAAATTCAAAGATCAGAATCCAAGAGTTTCATGCCGAATATAGAAAACTATACAAGTTCCAACGAATTGCAGCATAAGCTAAAGCACATAGTTCAACACTAGGGCAACTCGTAGCAAAGGTGGATAAAGCTCTGATCACTATTTTTAGTATTTCCCATAATGTAAAACACATCTCCTAGGAGATGTATGATGTCATACATTATGGTGGAAGGACCAGTTTCGACCTTTATTGAGGTCTCATCAGTGAGTAGGTAGACCTATATAATACTCAGGTTATAGTGAAAAGAACATGTACTGGGTGATTATAAAATAACGTCAAGTGTTCAGAGCCCTCTAGCGAGTAATGTATTGGACGAAACACACCAATATTTGGTACACGTACACAGTGGAACATGGGGATTCGATTTAATGAAAAACAGAAAGGACCAAAAGTCGCCAACAGGGGAAATTTTGGCGCTGCCAAATTAATTTTAGTAGGTGTGACTAATGAATGACTAAATGGTAAATGAGACACAGCACACATCAATTTCATGATGTTTATTGTTAATTACAAATCAGGTTCAATATGACCACCATTCTGATGTTCCAGGAACTGCATACGGTGCACGACATTTTCCACAGTGACTCGCAACATATCAGAATTGTTTTGTCTCACGTGTAACGTTATTCGATCATTCAAAGTTGGAATATCGGATACATGTCCTTGATACACAATTCTTTTAAGAAATCCCACAGCCAAAAGTCACAAGGATTGAGATCAGGCGATCTTGGTGGCCATGGCGTGGGAAATGCACGACTAATGATTCTTCTGTCAGAGAAATGTTGTCGCAAAACACGCTGTACCTGAAGTCCGATGTGGGGTGGTGCACCATCCTGCATGAAGAGGGTCGAATCGAGACATCCTTTTTACTGCTGTTGTGGAACCACAAAGTTCTGTAGCATATTGGCACACCTGTTAGCATTGACGGAACAGGTCACTGGTCCATTTTGGCGATTTTCCTCGTAAAAGTATGGACCGATGATAAAAGATGCCATAAATCCACACCACACTGTGACTTTGGGCGAGTGGATAGGCATTTGCAGACACACGTGCGGATTAATTGCAGCCCAAATGCGACAGTTGCGTGTGTTAATATCGCCATTCAAATAAACGTGCGCTTCGTCACTCCATAAAATCTGCCATGGCCATGCATCATCCACTTCCATGGGCGCTAAGAATCTCAAAGATAAGTTGATTCGTGTGGTCGCATCACCAGGGCGCAATTCTTGAACATGACTGATTTTATAGGGGTAAAACTTCAACATCTGATTGTAGGATTTTCCACACCGTTGTGTATGCGATATCCGTTTGCCGGGATATTGCTCGTACACTGCTGGTACCCTGCACATTCATCATCTCCTGTTCCACAATAGCAGTTGCAACTTGTTCAACTTGTTGGTGATTGATTGGTTTGGGTCCCCTGCCTACCTGCACTGCTAGTGTTCCAGTAGTTTCAAATGGCCGAATCAGTTTTCGTAAGTTTGTTACGCTAATCGGTTCTTTTCGTAAATATTTCATACGCCGAAAATCACGAAGACAAGCACTGGCATTATTGTTCCGCTGATAACAGAGTTTGACTAACTAAGCAAGCTCACATAAGGTAAGAGACGTCGAAAAGCAGTTCGTCTACGAATGATAAGAAATCTCACAGGCTTTCCTTTTATTGCATGATCGCTCACAAGAAACGCGATAATGCAAATTAATGCATTTTACTCGGTAAACAGCGTTTTTGGTACTATTTTTTTTTTTTTCGTTAAATCGAATCCCCATGTTCCACTGTGTACGTCTACCAAATATTGGTGTGTTTCGTCCAATACATTACTCGCTAGAGGGCTCTGAACACTTGACGTTATTTTATAATCACCCAGTACTTTGCTATACGAGTTGCCAAAAAGGTGCACCCATAATTACTTAAATATAAAGAGCTAATAGACTTCACATCGGCGATGTAACATTATTTAAATTAAGGGGATATTAAATCCCACATTATTTCAAAGCCGAATAAGAAACTCAAAGATCGGAATCAAAGAGTGAAGGTCTACCTACTCAAGGTAGAAACCGGTCTGGGTAGTGACCTTCCATCATAATGTATAACATCATACATCTCTTAGGAGATGTGTTTTACATTATGTGTAATACTAAGGATAGCGATCAGAGCTTTACTCACCTTTGCTAGGAGTTGCATAGTGTTGAACTATGTGTTTTAGCTCACGCTACAATCCGCAGAAATTTGTGTAGTTTTCTATATTCGACATGAAACTCTTTGATTCCGATCTTTGAGTTTCTTATTCGGCTTTGAAATAATGTGGGATTTAATATCCCCTTAATTTAAATAATGTTGCATCGCCGATGTGAAGCCTATTGGCTCTTTATATATTTAATTATTGTAACAATAGATACTGGAAAGGAAACAGCATTTCTTTTTACTCATAGAAATTCATATTATTATACGATATCTTTTGTGTGTAAATTGGATTAAGAAATAACCGAAGGAAAATCACTAATGAAATGAACTTACGATATTGGCAAACGCATCGTTGATCGACAAGATTTAGGCATTAAACAAATTTATTCTAAAATCGTTTGCAGTCAGATTTCTTTGAACATAAAATAATTAAATATCACTACTTAACAATGTTTCTATTTTTTGTTTCAGATATTTGGCACCATCATCATCTACACCATCATACTAGTGCAACAGTGCCTTCGAGACAGAAGTAAATATATTGTTCTTATTCACCGTTAAGAAGAATCAAGAGAATTTATTATTCTTTGCTTGCTGTTGTAGAATTCACAGGCTATTAGCTAATCGACACCACAAGGTCCAAAGCGAGTGAAAAGATTCATTGACAAATTCTTTAAACATACATGCCTTATATCGTTTGTTTTGCAAATAGTATATCCTGATTAGTGCATCGCATGCACAAAATACTAAAATTGGAATTGGTACTAATTTATGCACATGTCAAGAAATAAGCATATATACCAGCTATACACCAGAAGGACATGTCACTTGGTATGTGTGTAAATTCCACGAATGGAAGTTTTTGAAATATCTTGCTTTAGTTCTGCTAAGAAGATAGCAGACACGCACAGATTCTCTGAGTTAGCAAGGTTATTAGGTTTAATTGGTTTACAATCGTTTTCTTAGCAGTTACACATAAAGCATCCCCATCGTTTGACTGAACCCTTATATGCATTAACAAATAATAAGAAACAAAAGTTCGAAAACTTTTTCTCTTTTCTTTCATCATTTTACCTAATATTTTTGCGTTCTTTATACATTTTACCATTACTATTAGCAGATCGAAATACTATCGTGAGGAATTCAGTATGAATTTATTTAGGGAAGACTATTTTTTTTTGTCTTCTATTGGATCAGTCTTATCACTGTTAGAAAAACAGCATTTCCTTCCATTCTTCTCTTCTGTTTGCTTTCCTCCTTTATTTTGTAGTATGTTTTTAGGGCAGTGCTTTCTTTTATTTGATCAAATGATCTTTTCTCTTTTTTCCTTATTTCTCTTTTTTCCTTATTTCTCTTTTTCCTTTGATTTTGCCTTCATTATTCTTCTCGTCAGACACTCATGTCGAAAGATATGTCCAATTCATCTGTCTCTTCTTGTTGTGAATGCCTATTTCCGTATTCTGTGTTCATTTTCTATCTTAAAGCACTTCTTGATTGGATATTTTGTCTGTCTATTTTATCTTTTGCATTCATCTCCAACACCACGTTTCAAATGCCTCCAGTTTTCTAATATCTCCTGTTCCCATTGTCCATGTTTCGCTCCCATAAAGTGCTATGCTCCATACATAAGTGTTTAGAAGTTTTTATTTAGTTGTAGATTTAAGTTTCCTTTTAATACCTTTTCCATTTTATTGAATTGTTTTTTTGCTATGTCTGTTCATATTTTTATATCTTCTTTTGATCTTCCTTCCTCATTTAATGTACTCTCTAGGTATTTGTAATCCTTTACTTGTTTTATCTCTTTTCCATTTAATTTAATTCTCTTTATGATCTTTGATTTCTTGCTTGCCAGTAGAATTTTGTTTTCAACATTTATTATTATGTAGTATTTATTAAATATTTCATTTGTTGTTTTGATTAACTTTTTTAATTTTCTTCTTTTTGCCATTAATGCAATATCATCTGCAAATCTGAGGCAAAATATTTCTTCTCTACCAATCTTTATGCCACTACTTGTTTTTTTTAATTTAACTTCTCTTACGGTATTTTCAATATATATGTTGAAGAGCAAGGGTGGCAATATGCACCATTGTCTACTCCACATCTAACACCTAAGGCTTCTGCTTTATTATTTGTTCTTATGCATTCCATTTGTCTTACATATATCTGTTTGATTACCTTTCTGTCCTTATAGTCAATGTCACTTTTCTTCATAATATTATGAAGAATAATATTAGGAGTCCGAATACTCTTCGCGGGAGAACACCTACTGTACAACTGTCTCCACCACTACACCGAACCTCTACTACCAATCAACTCCATCAACGCTATCCACCGCCCACCACCACTACAACTAGTATTTTTTGTCTGTAAATTGCGTGTGTTCTGAAGGGCTGATTTGTCTGTATTATGCGGGATGAAAAATCCAAGTTTCCGGGAGAAAAAACCCTGCTACCTCCGTATGAGATCGGCTAACTCACCTTCGATTGAAAAAGTCCACATAAAGATTCCTCCCGTCACGACGAGAATTGAACTTAGGCCTATTCCAATCGAAGGGCGCAATGTACCGTCGTTCTTCCAATTGCGCTACGGAGGCGTTAATATTCCACATCACCTTCCAGTTAACTTTGTAAAATGCTTTTTTCTAAATCCATGAAGAAAATATATGTTTTTTGGTTTTGCTCCATTCTTTTTTTCACTTATAGTTTGCAGACTTAGTATTGCTTCTCTTGTTCCTTTTCCTTTCCTGAATTCATACTGGTCTTCCTCTAGTTGTGAATCTATTCTTTTATATAAGCAATTTTGTGTTATGTTTAATAGGATTTTGCTAATGTGGGTAATTAAGAGAACCTGTTCTGTGTTGGTTACATTGGCGAGCGTTTGCTTTCTTGCGATTGGTATTATCAGGGATTTGTGAAGTCTTCTAGGATATCTGCATTTTCATATATTTTAACTATTAGTTCAAATATATAATTGTTCCTTTCCTCATCCAGATTTTGAAGTGCTTCACTTGGGATGTTATCGATTACTGGGCTTTTCTTCTGGCTTAAGTCCCTAAGTGCTTTTTTCAAACTAGTCGTTCATTATTGATAGTCCACTGTTTTCTTCAGCTTCTGTGACATTTTCTTCTTTCTATTCTTCTCATTGATACAGTGTTCAAGATATTCTGTTTCCATTCTTGTAATTTTTCTTCAGAATAAATAATTAGTTTATCATTCTCATCTATTAAGGCATTATTAAGTGTGGTCTTTTTCAGTTTGTTGCTCATTTTTGTTATTTGATTATAAATTGTTTCTAGATTTCCTTTATCAAACATTTCTTCTTTATTCTTACATTCTTCATGGAGGTATTATTCTTTGGCTTGCTTACATTTTTTTGTAATCAGATTTTTTAATTTCTTATATTTTTCTTTGTATTCTACTTTTTCTGTATTCTTGTATTGCCTTCATTCCTCCATTAAATCTAACATTTCTTCAGTTATCCATGGTTTTCTTATATTTTGCCCTTCTCTTCCTGGTATTTTGTCAATAGCTTTTAGGATATTGTCTTTTATTTGATTCCATTTATCTTTATTATTTGCGTTTTCCTTTGCAATTTTTTCAGTTAGTTTTTTGGTGGTTTCCTGGAATTGTCTTTTATGTGTTTTCATTTTTTAGTTTCAATATGTTGATTATTATGTGCTGCTGTTGTTGTTGATCTGGGTTGTCTTTCTGAATTTCATTTGTGTTTTTATTAATACAAGGTTCTGAACGCTACTAACATCTTTACTGGGAAGGATGCTACTGGGAGGGCTTTATACTAAATTTTTCTTGCTTTTTAAATCTTGCCTGAACCATTATATAATCAATTTGGTATATATTTGTGTCTCCAGGTTACACACAACTAGTGTCGTTGCGGGTATTTGCAGGTGTGTGTGTGGCGAAGTAGAGAAGAGTGCCCTTCCGTGATGAGTGCTTCGACTTCTTGGGAGTGTCACGGAATAATGATTTTCAAAAATTTTAAAAAGTAGTTATCATCTCTAACATCGGCGTTGTTATTGTTGTCGAGTCCATCGAAGAGCTTCTAGATATAACAATGCATCTGTAGAACTGCTTTGGCAATCTGTTGAACTTTGATGGAGTTGAGCTTTTCTCTTGGATTGTTGTCAATTTTCTATAGGCAGCAGCAATTGCTGGACAAGAATAAATATGGACAGGTGTTAGTTCAACTCCTGGACAATTTTTGCATGTTTCATAGCTTCTATTACCGTCTGGCTGAATTTTCATGCCTTTAAAATGTTCCATCATTAGGCTGCTGATGAATGTGGTTATTTTTCTATTTTCATTAATTCCACTGGTTTCATTCTTCTTCTTCTTGATACTTTGTTTTAAAAATCCTATTTTTGCGACAGCGTTAGCATCAATTAATGATAGATTGTGAGATTTGTTTTTTTCCACATTTTAA
Organism: Typopeltis vanoorti; assembly: GCF_054136105.1. Lineage (NCBI taxonomy): Eukaryota > Metazoa > Arthropoda > Arachnida > Uropygi > Thelyphonidae > Typopeltis > Typopeltis vanoorti. Next base: position 156,165,313 of record NC_143549.1, on the reverse strand, counting down.
TGCCTCAAGTGCATATTTTGAGTCACTATAGATGGTTATTCTTTCTGTAATGTTTATTACTGGATTTAAGAGATTGAATTTGAAAGCTGTTTGTATGGCTGTTAATTCACAAGTGAAGTTTGAAGCTATTTTGCCAGCTGTTATTTTGATTTGCATTTCCTCGCCTCCAGGTAGAGTTAGAAAAAATCCTGAACCTCCTTGTATGACATGGTTTGCATTGTTTACGTGTCAAGTCCTTTTCTGTTATTTTCTTGCTATGGATCCTTTTTTTTTTTTTAACAAGGTTCGAAGAGATTAAATTTATCATTGTGTTTTTTGGTAGGATAGTGGAAAACAATGGCTCTTTGCTTATTTCAATGGATAGGTGCTCTAAGTCAATCTGTTTTCGAATTTCATGATTATATTGTAACGTAGATGATCTCTTCAATCTAGATTTTCTTTTCCAGGCATCGAAAGTCCTGAGTGAGATGCGATCCAGTTGCTGGCTCCTGTTTCTGTTAGTGAATATAACTGTGGAGAGTTTTATTCTGTCTTCTAGTATATGAAGCCCACACTCTTGTTGAGCTTTTAACTTATTTGTAGATGGATTGCACCTATGATAATTTTTTCTGCTCTTGATTGTACTCTGTCAAGTTTTTCTTTTGAGCTAGTATAAGCTTGAGCTCAGATTGATGAGGCATATTCCATAGTGGGTCGTATGAGTGCTGTATATGTAGTTTTGAGTGTCATTGGTTTTGCACCCTGCTTTGTTCCACAAAGCCTTTTGATGATATTAAGCATTTTACGAACTTTATTGGATATATTTGTAATATGAGTTATAAATCTCAATTCAGTATTTAGTTAGGTCTCAGTATTTTGGAGACTGTTTTTGTTTCTATTTTGGTATTATATATTTTGATTTGGGGACTGTAATTGTGTCTATTTTTTCTATCCGTGGAGAAGATGCTCAGTTTTATTTTTTCTGGGTTTATCTGTAGTTTAAGTTCCTTTACCCATTTTTCTAAGCCTTTTCTTGAATTATTTAGGACTTTTTCAGATTGCTGAGGATTATTGCTTGTGCGCCAGATTGCTATATCATTTGCATAGCATGCTATTTTTGTATCATTTATTATATGATGATGGATATTGTTCATATAGATGAGAAATAAGAGTGGTCTTAAAACAGAACCTTGTGGAACTCCAGCCCAAATTCGATGCATGTTGAAATAACTTCCATCAACTTTTACTTTCATTTTTCTTCCTTTCATGAAATCTGAAATCCAAATTAATGCATTCCCCTTATTCCTGTATCGTATGTAATTTTTATTAATTTTTCTCCAGACACGATCGTAGGCAGCTGTGAGATCCAAGAATATTGCTGTCGTCTTCTTTGGTGGTTTTCCTTGAAAGCCATCCATGACTGATGGGCAAAGATAAAAAATAATTGATCTTCTGTACTGTGTTGAGACCTGTATGCAGTTTGGAAGAAGTTGATCTTGTTTTCTAAGAGCCAATTCATAAGTCTGATATGTATTATTCTTTCGTTTAGTTTACAGAGAGTGCTAGTCAAAGCTACTGGTCTGTAGCTTTTGCAGTCACTAATGTTTTTGTTAGGTTTTAGTAAGAGTATAATGACTGATGTTTTCCAGATTTTTGGTAGTTTACTTGCATTACAGGAAGTGTTAAATATCTTCAGAAAGCAGTCTTTGGCTATTTACCCCGTGTTTTTAATCATATGCCCAAAGATAGGGTCAATTCCAGGTGATTTGTCAGGGTCAATTTGACTAATTGCTGTTTCTAATTCTGTCATTGTGAGGTCCTAAGTAAAGAGGTTTTCAGAATGATAGGTTCTGGATTGTATTTGCAGATGTTTTGCAATTTTCCTGCACTTTTTGTCTTCTTCCTTGTATTGCAACTTGCTTGCATTGGAGTTATGTTTGGCAAGTAAATTTGCCATCTGTTTGTTTGTTGCTGCTGTATTGGTTCCCGAAGAGACTGTGTTTGAAGAGTGATATCAGTATCCAGAAGTATCGCGTTGTTTAATAATTTGATGATGTTCGAGTGTTCTGAGTCTTTTCTTGGATCTAGTCTATTGAAGAATTCTTACTATATGTATATGTAATATAAATCTCTAGGGATATACGCACTTTATGCACATTTATGCTCTGGTATATATTGTAAACAGTATGAAAAAAAATTAGTTGGTTATTATAAGAGGAAAACTCCACAACTGGTTCGAAGTCTTTTCAAAAAAAAAAAAAAAAAACAGAACCAAAATTTTAAAAATAAATCGTACCAATAGCAACAGAACTGAGATTATTTGAGGAATTCTGCAAGGGGAAATTTTATCGCCATGCGTTTTTGAATATTTTTGGAAACGATCTATCCAAACCACAGCTATACAGTCACATCTATCAGTACGCAGATAACACTCTGCTCACCATAAACAACGACCCATCAATAGGCTTACGACATTTACAGACAAACTTCAACATAATCAGTGGTTGGTTCATACGTAATTCTGTCGTAATGAATAGCAATAAATCTCAACTCATAATATTCAGAAACCCTCGGAGGGCTACAGATCTCTCACACTTACCACTTAAATGTGGCACTTCACACTGCACGAGGAAAAGAAGGCATGTCTTTGCCAATAATCTAGTAAGTTTCAAACCTCAAATAATTGGGCCTGCACTTTGACTAACATATCCGATGGAACACTCATATCAACTATATGCCCCAAAACTGCTAATATTAATCTTTAAAATGCACTACTTACAAGACACATTACCTTCAAATACAATGAAATTCTTCTTAAATCCGTAGATGAGTCTATGCTGAGATATGGTATATCTTGTGATAGTTAGCAGATGGCAACACAACAACAACAGCTCTTGAGTGCCAAAATAATGCCCCTCTTTATCATCCATTAATGTATGACAACAATCGAATTCTTACTATAACAAGTCAGACATTACTCTATCACGCTAACTCGCTACTTCTCTAGAAAATACCGAGCAACAGTAACAATTCCATATCAAATATTATAACATACATTAGATGTAATTATAATAATGAATATGAACGAGCAACTCGCCAGGTCTATATACCAGACTGGTTAAATAAGCTTCCGTAGAATATAAAGGACCCAACTTCATGTGTTGCCCTTAAGACAGCTTTGTGTTCCCAATACTCAATGCACGTCAATAACAATGTTCATATTCAAGTATTATCTTCACGTAAGCCATATATCGGCTTCCTGCATACACTGTGTTCCCGATAAGTAATGAGCCAACAATCATTATATCAAAACAAGGAATTGCCAATTACACAGATTCAAAATAATCTCTCTTCACTTCCGCACAACATTTACATCTGTCGCACAGGTGTTCTAAGGCACGGTGAAATTTCTGAACAGGAACCTGGATCACACCGCGTTGGATTCTTCGGTGTCGCCAACGCTCCCCTTTCAAAGTACACTTCACCTTTTGGAAGAGGAAAACGTATGGGGGAGCCAACTCTGCCGAATAGCAGGAAACATTCGATCACACAGATCGACTTCAAAACCAGAAACTGATTCACATCGCAGGCGGGCGTACAGACGTCGGATTACTCATAAATAATACTGACCGTTCATTGTGGTGTTCTCAGGAACAAATTCGCGGTGGATAATTCCAGCAGCGTCGAAAAAAACAATGACCGTTTTCATTGTATTTGTCATTGCAAAAATCACGTGTCAAGACACGTGATTTTTGCAACCTGACTTTCATCTGCCAGTGAGAAGTCGTTGCACGCCAATCCATGCTCTGGCGTTTCGTTTCCAGATCAAACTGAAAACATCAACTTTCATCACTGGAGACAATTCTTTGCAACACATCACAATCTTGATCAACGGAATGGATGAAATTTTGACAGCATGCAGCCCAGTGCTCTCTCTCTCACACAAGACACACACAAACCTGTAGTAGACATGCACCTTCATGCACGTTTGTGTGCATGTATATACAGTATTGTAAATATATTATGTATGAATAAAAAGGTTTAATTGAATGAAAAACAAATTATAAAGGTGGAATTGTATATATATAATTATATAAAATATACCACTATTATAATTCCACCTTTATAATTTATATATATATATATACTTCTGTCGAATATGTGCACATGGATAAAAGGTAAATGGTATATATCAGCTGTAAAACGTTTGGTTGATAGATTATTATTATTATCATCATGATCATCATTAACATAAGGATATTAATAATATACTTATGTTGGAAATTACTGATGATGTGTTGTTTAATTTTTCTATTCATTTATTTTTTCTCAAATATATTAGATGACGTTTGTGCACCTATTTTTACAATATCGATTTCGTAGATGCAGGGCCGTATTCATGGGTGTGGTATATATGCAAAAAATTGAAAAAAGAAAATTAATTTTTTAAAATTATTATATAAATTAATATTATAATTATTATATAAAAATATTATTATATAGAAAAATATATGTATATAATTTTACAACCAACTATTGTTGTTATAGTAAGCGAAATAAGATCGTAGCGCTAGAGCGGTAGTATTTGAAACTACTCTAAGATATATAACAATATCGTACAACACGGTTGGCGAACCTATGGCACGCTCGAGAATTTTGCTGGCACGTCAACGATTTATATATGGTATCCTTTTATACGCTTATAAATTATTCAACCTTTTTTTTTTTTTAATTTTTACAATACGTACAAGTTAAATTTTGTTTTACAGGAGAGAGCAGCTATGAAGACATGAATTCTATTGGTGTGGTATTAACAAAAGATCACGCGACCCTTTAAAGACAAATAGAACCAACAATTTTTGAGTTGAAATGCTAATTCTCTTCAAACGAATTCCATAGCATCTGTCATAACAATATTCACTATATATTTCTTAGTTTTAAGACATTCACGACGGGGTGTCGTTTATCGTTCCGACAGAACTTCTCATTACCGGCGGGATCAACTCACACAAAGTTTCAACCCGTGGTTGAATTTTATTGCCTTGTTTGCGTTTGAGCTGGAAGGGGAACTCATACAAGCATTATATGGCATGTTTCAATTCCTGGTAAAATTTTATTTTAAGTAAGCCTTTGTGATCTCTCATAATGACATCGAGAATTTCAAATGCAATCAAACAAACACTTATTTCATGTACTGTAATTGAAAAATTAGACAAGAGTTTTAGTTAGATATACTGGGTTTCCGGTGCAATATATGGTTTTGCTTGCATCTATACAGCCTAGTGTCTGTGAGAGAAGTACATGTGATTCATTAGTTAGCACCTTTTTATTCCAACTGTCTCTAATTGCACTATTTGTTGAGAAATATATTACACAGACTGCAAAAGCCTCTGTACCTTATTCAGGGATACAATAAAACAATTTTTTTCTTGCAATTACAGTATATAATGGCTGTTGGGGAAGGCGTGTTGTTTTTGTGTGGGAGGTATATATGCAAAACGTTTTAATATCTTTTTTCGTAAAGTGAAATCAGGGATGCCAGTTATATTCGATGGTAAGCGTTCGCCGACAAGTCAATATCCTTCTGCTGCTTCCCCTGCTCCGCTGACTTCTATGGTGAGTTATAATGCATAAATATTTTTCTCACTACCGTTTTTTTTTTCTTCAAACCAACATCATTAAAATCAATTTAATAATACAATAATCAATTTTATATTGAATAATATTATAAATTTTTGGTGATCAGAATGGGATATATCAATGAAACTTACAAGTTAATTTAATGATGTTGGCCTGAGGAAACTATAATATTGTAGCATTAGTCCTGTGATTGATAACTAATTTAAATGCGTACTTTTATATTTCTCAACATGCTACACCGTATACATAAGTGTACTAATACTCTTTATGATTATTCCATAATTAATTATTAATACTTATTTGCTAAAATAAATAGGCAAAAGGCTTCACATCGGCGACACAAAATTATATAAATTAAGTGGATATTAAATCCAACATTAAACGTTAGTTTAATGTATGAACTCTAAAAAAAATGGGAACGGTATTTACGAGTAAGTTTGTTGGGACTGGGCCCTCTAATACGGTAAGAATAAATATAAAAAAACTAGCGATGGCTATATTATCAATTTTCTCCTCTACATATGCTTGTGAGTCATTATTTTTCGAAATCAATTTTATAAAAGACAGTTTAAGAAATAGAATGACTGATGAATCTCATTTGGCGTGTGTATTACTAACAGTGACAAAATATGAACCTGATATAAAGCATTTGGCATCTAATGTACAACAACAAAAACTCCCTTTAATAAATTGATATTGATTAATTAATAAATTGATAATAGGTTGATATTGATTTGTATACGACAATGTGTATGTCAAATTATGAGTTCATTTTATGAAATTCTATGTTAATTTTTAAACTTGTCTCAATAAAATTCTGCAATTAATTTTGTATTGATTTTTCCCCTATTAAAAACTTCACGGCACATCAGCAACTTGATTTGTAAATATTTGGCACTCGCACATAAAAAGGTTCGCCACCACTATAGTACAACATAGTGTTAAACAGGGAAAAGTGCATTTAAAAACAAGTGTTTTTAATAATTTTAAGGAGTTTTTTTATTTTAGTTTATGATTTTATAACAAGTAAGCATATACACGTACTGTCATGGCAATTTTTTTATGTGACATTACTTGCAAAACATCTTAAAAAATGTATTTTGTAAATTGGTTTTTAGTTATCCGACATGAGAATTTTTCTTCAATAGCAGTTTTCAATCTATATTAGATTTATTTATTTTCTAATATTATCTATTTTAGATAGACTGTATTTATCAGGTAAGTAATTTTGTTTTAATTTATTAACTTATTTTATAATTAAATCTATCATATTTAATTCTAGAGTATGACCAGTCGTGAGAGAGATTATTATGGAAGAAAATACCCAAGTAGGCATGAAAAACGAAAGCGAAAACAAGAAAAAGAAGCGGCTGAGAAACGTAAAAGAAATTCACCGTTTAAATTTATGAAGTTGAACTCATATATTTGTTCAGATATATCAGTTGATAAGGGGAGTTCTGAAATAACTACAAACAGTTCTTCGGCTTCAACATTAATTAATAATGAGAGCTCTGAAATACTCAAAGGAAGCGGAGAACATGACGCGTTTGGTCAAACAATGAGTATTGAAGATCCTAAAACTGAGACACCAGAGGAATGTGAACTATTTACTATTGATGATCCAGCAACATGGCCGAAAATTTTGAACAACGCAACACTAACACAAATTGTACAACGTGGTCCACCGTCTCCTTCGACTGAGAATGATTTTCCAAAAGATGACAACAACAGGTGTTTTTCCACAGCTCACTATGTTAGGACAATCGCAAATGGAGAGAAGCAAAAACAGAAGATCGCTTGTATATTCAAACTCTTCCAACTCTATGTTTTGTTTTTGTTGCAAATTATTTTCTTCTGATGATATTTTTTTATCTAATAATGGCTTTTCTGACTGGCGACATGTAAGTGAAAGATTAAAGTCGCACGAACGAAATCCAGTGCACATGAAATGCATGTATTCATGGAGACAAGTGGAATGTAATTTAAAAAATCACAATACAATTGGTCAGGCAAATCAAAATTTCATAAAATTTGAAGCAGAACGGTTAAGAAATGTTTTAAGACGAATAGTAGCAGCAATTCTTTATTTATCCGAACATAATTCAGCTTTTAGAGGTAATTTTGATACTTTGTACACAGCCAATAATGGTACTTTTTTCGGAATCATAGAATTAATTGCAGAATTTGATCCACTTTTAAAAGATCATTTAATGCGATGTTCGGAAAAAAAAAATTATAGGTAAGAAACAAAATTCATATCTATCACTCATTGTGCAAAATGAATTAATTGTTGATATGGGAACCAAAATTCAACAAAATATTGTAAATATGATACGACAGGTAAAGTACTATTCAATAATTCTCGATTGTACTCCTGATTGTACTTCAAATTACTGAAATTTGCTCCTGATGGAGAAAATTTCAGTAATTTTTAAATTTTTACATATATTTGAAGCAGACATTGAAAATCGTGAACACTTTTTGACGATTTTAACAACTAATGACACTACTGGTAAAGGTATATATGAAAATATAAAATCACTTTTGAATAAATTAAATCTTAAATTGTCAGATTGTAGAGGGAAAGGGTATGATAACGGAGGGAATATGAAATGAGTATATAAGGGAGTCCGTGCTTACATGTTAAATGAAAACGAAAAGGCATTTTATACTCCTTGCGCCTGTCATAATTTAAATTTGATTTTAGGGGATGTCGCAAAATCACCAATTATAGCAATAAATTTTTTTAATGTTATACAAAAAATATATACATTATTTGCTGCCTCAACTTCACGTTGGAACATATTAAAGAAATTTGTTAAACAATTAACTCCATAACCGTTATATGATACGAGATGGGAATGTAGAATAGAATCAGTTAGAGCGGTACGTTTTCAAATTCCAGAATTTGAAAACGTACATACTATCAAAGCAGAAGTGGTTTCAGTATATGAACAAATAGATTCATTTGAGTTTATACTAAGGCTTGTAATTTGGTATGAGCTTTTGTCAAAAGTTAATTTAGTAAGTAAAGTATTACAAAATGAAAATTTTCCCATAGACGTAACAACTAAGCATATTAAAGAGTCAGTGCAGTACTTTGAAGAGCAGAGAATATCAGGATTATAGGTGTTTTGATATTGCTAAAGAACTGTCAAATCTATTAGAAATAGAAATTTAATTTAAAGAAAGTCGAATACGTCGAAGAAAAGTATTTTTTGATTATGAAACGTCTGATGAATCACACATAGGTGATAACAAAGATAATTTTAGGATAAATTTCTTTTTTTGTAATTTTAGATACTGCTCTACAATCTATCAAAAAATATTTGAATTGTATGAAATTCACCAAAAATCATTTGGATTTCTTTATGATATGAAATTAAGAAAAATGGCAGAAAACGAATTAAAATTTTGCTGCAAACAGCTGTATCAAAAATTAAATACAGATATTGATGAATCTGAATTTTACAATGAATTAATTATTTTTAGAAATATTGTTCCAGAAGATGCTCCCATTAATATTTTAAAATTCATAATTGCAAATAATTTGTCGGATATTTATCCAACTATTACTACATTTAAAATATTATTGACCAGTCCAGTTACGGTCGCATCAGCTGAAAGGTCATTTTCTAAATTAAAATTAATAAAAACCTATTTGCGATCTTCTATGTCTTAAGAATGTTTGTCGTCCCTGAAATTGCAAAAATATTGAATTTTGATAGCATTATAAATGATTTTATTGATAAGCGCATTAGGTTAAATAAAATTTAATATATTAAGATTTCTTTTAAATCTTATAAGTTGTTATACATATATTTCATTTTTTATAGTAAAAATGGATTTTTTTTTCACATTTTATATTATTAATAATATTATTAAATAAATCATTGTTCTGGCGTATTTATATGATAATGTGTACTTACATAATAAAATAATATATCATGTACATACAAACATTTATTTTTTAACTAATTTTTTCCCTTTACTTAAATCGATGCTAAAGAGCATACTTGTTTATGTGCATAAAATATTTTTCATATTTGATTTAATTAATTAACAAGATATCCATTTAAAATTTCCATAAAAGTTACTAACTTTCAGGGGCCCCGCTTTTCCATTTCGCACAGGGCCCCGCAAAATGTAGAAACGGCCCTGCTTAGATGTTAAATTCTGTAACACAAGTTCTAATGGAACTTTCGATATAATTTATTTTGTTTTTTCATAGACTGCCTTTTTTTTATGTTGTTGATTTCGACATAGAATTTCTGTTTTTCTATCTTTACAGAGAATTTTACTCTATCTTTCATTAGCTTTTATTATCTCGCTGGTATTAGCTGTAACCCTCTCAAAGAGAGGAGGCCACAAGATTAGGAGGAGGGTTAATTTGATCAAAAAACAAAATCAAATGAATGTTGCTCGTAAGCAATGGCATTAACTTGTGTTTTCAGGGTCAGAATTTTATTATCTTCGTAAAACCTTACAAATGGGAACTTGAGAGTCCTTGACCGAAAACTTTTACCAAAAGATAAAAAAAAATTATCCTTATAAATATGAATTCACCAATGTTGCTATCAAAATTACTTTGTAGCAAGGAAGCACGGGAGATGTATTCTCATTTGGTCTCATTATCTTCCGAACATTAGTTACTGAATTTTTCGTATTGCAACTAAAGAAAAATTTTCATTACACTACCTGGCCTACCAATCAATTATAGGTAAAAATAAGTGCTTCTGCATGTAACTGTTTTAGTTGAATACGAGTACATCTTTTGAGTAACTATAACATTAAAAAGGTGTACTCGTATTCAACTGAAACAGTTACATGCAGAAGCACTTATTTTTACCTATAATTGATTGGTAGGCCAGGTAGTGTAATGAAAATTTTTCTTTAGTTGATAGAGAGATAATATTTAGTTGATAATATTAACAGAGACATATGTTTGAAATCAATAGAACAAACAGCTTACGTTGCAACTGATAGATTCAATGTAATACCCAATTCCACACCGACGCAACGAGATCTATAAATTGAATAATTTTGTTAACAGAAAATATATTTGTCTTGTGGCTTATATGAAGCCTTATTACCACGTAACATTTAACAATGATGTCAACCATTTTCTTTTTGAAAGATTTCCAGATTATTTCCAAATCACATTGGCTGGATACGCCGTGTATGTTAGCACTGGGTTAACAAGAAAAAAGTGTGATGTATTGAATATTTATTATTTTTTATACATAGTTTTAATGGACCATGTGCATTAGACATATCTAAATAACTTTCACCGTCTTGACATATATTTTGACTCTATGACAGTTTTAAAATCCAAGAAGTCTGGCCTTGCCATCACGCTACTGACACTAAACACATAGGTCTTTGAAACCAGACAAAACCTCTTAAAGGTTTGTCTGGAAGAGATAGGTCGACTTTATTGTAAGGCACTTTACACTGCACATCACATCTAAACCGTTTAGTGTAGAGGAATATGTTATACTCTAAAAACTAAGGCTGAAATTAGTGATATCTAACAGTTATTAAATGGGTACTAACAGGTATTAAATGGGATCTTATGTCTGTGCAGAGAATCCATAATGATTATGGTTGAAGGCTATTAATTGATTAGGTTCAGTAACTTGAACCCAAGTGGATTGCACAATTGCTCTTTCATCCAAGAACTACCCCGCCTACTGGATGGTTTCCGAATTATTTAAGGCAGGGTATTGTTAAATTGTGAATGAAGCTATGTTATGTAATTTATTATTTTCATTCACATTTAACATTGTTTATTATATATTAATCATGGCTTATATAAAATTATTTATTATTCCTTAATTAAGAATTACTAATTAAATATTTATTTAAAACCTGACCTATTATTAATTTATAAAATAATAAAATGTATAGAATTTTGTATAACCAAATATATATGATGTATCGTAAAGTGTTATTTTATATTTAACTGTATACGTAATCAATAAGTTGAAGAAGTAGCTTAAATATTCTGTTGTTCTTATTTGAGAAATATTTGATGTTATGTAATCACTGTAGTAGTAGTAAAAGAACATACATTACATTAGCGAAATGTTTACGTTTAGTCTGTTGTCATGGAGACGCACGCGTAAACAACCACGAGTGAAGACAGCGTGGCGTTCGAACGTAAGGTGGGAGTGAAGGTCATAGATAGATAAGACAGGAAAGGGAGAAGAATTATTATTAAGGAGTGAGGAGAGAGTTTTGCGGAACCAAGATTATAAAATCCTGAGGGCAGAAATTTATGAGTTTAGTGTTCGGAAGTGAACCTATAAGTAGTGAAACATAAAGTTTAATGTTATAAGCGAAATCTGCTGTTGTTATGAAGAAAGGTTGATGCCGTAATCAGATAAAAGGAAACTGGACAGTCAATGCGAAAATTCTGATTAGTTCCAGTTAATCTGGATTACGATTTTAATTCTGTGTTGCCCTAGGAAAAGGTTATATTGATTACTTGGAGAAAGGTGAACAAGAAAAGATATCAGCACTTAATCACTGTTGTTTGGAATAGTGAAGTGCGACTAACAGTAGTGCAGTTAAAACTGTGGAAATTTTTATTATGTGTGTTCCGCTAACGTTAATTAAGTTAATTCATAAGTGCTCTCTCAATAATTTGATGTGTTGAAGATTTTATCTGGTAAGAGTAGTTGTATAAGTTTGTCTATTCTAGCGTTAACTGTGATATGTCTCCGATGTTCAAGATCCAGAATATATTTGCTTGGAATATTGCTTACATAGAGTATTGCCTGCTGTGAATATAAACATTGAGCAGATAAATTTGTGAAGACTGATTAAATGTGAAGTTGTTATATTAACTTGAGATAAGAAGATTTGTGTTTTTGAGACTGTGAATTGTAAATGGAAGTTAGAACTTTGAATTGGCATGAGTGACCTAAGAAGATATATTAAGTTAATTGTATAGTTCCATTTTGAAATAGAGTTCTTGTATTTGTTAACCATATCGTATATTAAATGTTTTATTTTGTTGAACTAAATATTGTGTTTGCCTGAATTCCTTATTATTGCACCGTTCATAAATATTCGAAACTTGCGGGAACCCCAAGTAAAAATGATAATAATTGTTTCGGCCTAATGAGATGACTGCTAACCTAATTTAGAATTGATCCTACTATTTATATAGACCAATCTGAGAATAGGGTGGCGCAGTATAAATATAAATTTCCCTATTTTTGGATCGGTGATCATTTCGTAATTAGTTATTTTATTTATAAAAGTGACTTAAGACTAGTTGGTAAATTAGAACACGACAGAAAAGAGTCGTCACGACAGTATACCAAGGGTATAAACGTTCAGTCTGTAAGGACGATGCTATTGATTTGTAAACGGCTAAGTAGAATTACTTGCAGGCAAATATTATTATGCGTTTTGATATGAATGAGAGTTTGAACTCATGTGGAAGTTATCGAGTATTATTTCATATAAACTTTTGTTTTTTCGTTAAGCAGAGGAGGCAATCTAGCCAAATGAATACGCGGATTTAATAAACAGAACACAGTAATTTCAAAACGGGGTTATTTCGGTATAATTAAAAACCACAACTGTAAGAATATAATATAGTTGACAGCGATTCGCAGAGCGGATTCAAAAATAAATGCCGTTGACGATTCACGATTGATTAATCATCACATATATTTGTGGTATATCTCATGCTTTACACGAACATAATGAGATCGTCATGAGTAGTTTTCCGCTATTCTGTTTTTCAAAGAAAATTGCTATAATTTCTTTCGATTCTAAGGGAATATTTTCGAATATCACTCTAATCCCAAACAAGATATAAACTAGTTCTATGTAGTACAAAATGGTTAAATAACTAGAGGAAAATTGTAACTATAATCGGTTTTAAATCTGCTTGAGGATTTCCTATTTTCACGTCACATTATTTTCTCCTATAAATGCACGACTTCGAAGCGTAAAGAGTTCTTTTTCTGCTATCTGTAATAGATACGTTATAGATTTGTCTCTCAGAATTAAATATTTATAAAGAGTATCATACTCTGCTAGAGTTATCTATCTATGTAGATAACTCTAGCATGAGTATGAGTATCTAACAGAGTATCTAACAGAGTATGATACTCTGCTAGAGTATCATACTCTGCTAGAGTTAGTATCATATTCTGCTAGAAGGTTACTCCGAAATCGATAGCGCAACAATACACACATTTCTTTTATTTCATTACAAAGTGTGAACATGCGTGTTTCTCATTTCGTTAAAAATATACAATAGTGCGCAGTTGCAATGAGGTTACACAATAATGCAAATAGCTTAGAAACTCTATACGATTTGGACTCATTAGCTTTTCGTGGAGCTTCCTTTTAATAATCAAATGCCATTTATGTTTTTCTTTGAAAAATATTTGACATCATATACGAATGGCTTTAATCAAGGTTTTGTGCATTTGCATGATTTTAAAATATTCGACTTGTTGAGCAGGTTTTCTGAGTTAATTTTACAAAAAAAATGGGATCGATCTCTCTCTCAGACATTCCGTATCTCTCTTATGATTTGTAATAATAGTGTTTAAATCAGTGAACATAATTTTGTGGAGATCTTTAATATATGATAATCCAGGATGGAACCAGGATAGTCATAAAGTTAAAAAATAAATAAATAAAATAACACTACTAACATAACACATACTGTCTCTGATTTTATTCAGTAATCCATCAGGATCTTCCTACATTCTCATGCGTATTGGGAGGAGTGAAGGAAGTATTTCAACCAATTTCATGGTGTATTATCAGCGGTATTAGAGTTTGACATTTCTTAAATAGTTTCCACTTTTGTCTGTATTACAGTTTATCATCAGACTAGATAATGACTAATCAATATTGATATCCACTACAAGTTAAACCCAATAAATCAAAATAGTGGAATTGCTGAGTATTACATTTTTAAATGAATCCCAATCAGGAAAGGCTGTTAGCCTGCAGTATGTTAGTATTAGTATGTATTAGCTAATGGATCGATAACCTATAAATCCTAATCTAATCTAAATACAAAATATAGAACTTATACAAGCCATTTCAAATCTCCCGCAAGGAAGGTAATAGTGTTACACTTGGCGATAAAAGTCATCTCTTACCTAAATAAAACGTTTGTTTTAAATTATTAGAGTTCAAGTTTGTTCAAAAGAACAGAATGGATTCTGAACTGTTTCGAAGAAACACAGCAGGCAATTTTCACATCAATAGGGTACTCACTATTCAAGAATTGTTGGGAACCTTTATTGAACGAATTCATCGTCTTCGGTTTTTGTTCCTTCCTGTTAGGTTGAGAATGCAACCGTTGATTTTTTTTCTCATTAATCAATTTTATCTACGTCAATTACTCTCTAGATTTTTCAGCGTTGTAGACCACACCTCGTGTTTAATATTGAAGGCCTTTCATAAATGCAAGGTGAAATGAGAAGTGATAAAAATTGAAGTTTTAATTATGTGTACAAGAAGGGTGGAGTTTTTTTTTTTTTTTTTTTTGCTTTCATAGAATAATACAAAAGTGTATAGTTCTTTTTATAAAATATATTAATACTTTGAAATTGCTGCCTAACGATATCTATAGCCAATAGTTTTCTTAATATGTGTGGTTGTATGCACCTACTGACAGTTTCCATTTCCTCAGATGTGCGCTCACGCACTCAAGCACACACACACATCGTTTTGAGATCATTTCGATAATCATAGGATTGCACGTACCTAACAGAGTGAAATATTCAGTTTCATTTAATATCTATTAGATTTATAGATAAAAAGAAATTTCGAAAATTTACAGTTTCTTTAAACAAAATTGAATATCAGCAGTTTTCCCGTTTTCCACTTATATGGTCCACCTTATTCCCTATATTCAGCCTACATAGCTCAGTCAGTATAAACGAAGCCCTTTGGTCGGAAAGAGCTGGGCTCGATTCCCGTCGGTGAGGTGAGGAACCTTCAGAGTCTGGTCTCTTTCGACTAAAGGTGAGTTAGCCGCGGTCTCATACGGAGGTAGCTTTTTTTTTTCTCCCGGAAACTCGGTTTTTTGTCCCTGAGAAGAGGTAAACCGGCCTCCCCGTGAACACACACAGATTACGGTCAGAAATACTGCCCTTAGGGGATGCAGCAAGGAGTGCATTGATTAATTAACTGCATTAATTAACTGTAATTCTCCCTCGGTAAGGGGGAACTCAACCCGTCCTAAGGTGGATAATGAGGGGATATGACGATGATTTCTTATATGCATACTGATGTAAGAGTTCAGTCAGACGTGCCATAAATTATATAGATTAATTATAGAATGTCGAATCTAGTCGTCGACTAGAGGAAGTTTTTCTAAACCTTTTTTCGACCGGTTTCCGAGTTAGTCGATCTCTGGCACGGGCAAGCGGTTTTTTCTCCCGGAAACGCGGGTTTTTCGTCCCGTAAACTCAAGAAAATCGACCGTAGAACCCACATTATATTTCGGACATTAAATATATTATGTTAGGGTTAGGAAGCACGAGATGGCGGCACTTGTTGAGCCGTCTCTCTTCACTGTGTGCCGCTTAATTAGTGATAGCCTTGGGCCAGCTTTCTCTGATTGGCTGCCAGTGAAGATTGAACTGTCCACTTAGTCTCCAAAAGTTAGATAGGGCTAAACGGCCTTGCCTACTCCCTATACAGAATAAAAAGGCGTTAGTTGATATTATAGCTGAATTGTAAAATGCAAAGAAACATCAAGTCGACATTTGTGACACAGATAAGGCATTTTTTTTCTCTTCAACGTTTTTTATAAATAATGGCCACTGATAAATTTATTTCTCTATTTAATTATCCGAAAGGATTACAAGCATGTCAGATATTTGTAAATAGTGTTGGTTTATTCACTAATCTTCGCTATATTTAGTTTATATATGAATTTTCTTAAGTGAGAATTTCTCTTTATAAAATTTTTATAAAGAAATTTTATAAAGAATGGGCTAGATGCAATAAGATATGAGGGGCAGAGAGCGCTGTATTCTTTGTATATAAAACAATTTGGTTGGTAATAACGCTTTATTCATCTGTGAATTAAGTTTTTTTAATGAAAATCCTACCAGAAAATTAATAGAAATCTGTAACACATGCTAGGAATATGGATGAGGTACCAGAACTAGTAACCAAAGTGTATTGTGTTCATAAAATGCATGCATTCTTCATGTTTTGCTTTATGCATGTTTTGGATATTGAGATGAGCTGACTTATTTTCAGTTCAAAACTCTTATACACGTTGTTTACATCTTAGAAGTTATTCGAACTCAAGTTTTTCTCGAAATAAGGGAATTGTCAATACCGATTGAGAATATAAGAACTAGATAAATTTCACTCTTACTCTAGAAACGAATGACGGAAAAGCTTCCTACAAGAATTTGAATAGCTTGATACGCTTTGGTAAGAAATTTAACAACAAAATGCTTCATGATGACATATATATATATATATATAAGCATTTTGTATCGGAAGCTACGCTGGATATATTACTGCTTTAGTAATAGGATTAATAATGCTCGCAGTGAATATTTACGATGCATTTGCACTGCTTATGCTTTAATCAGTGTAACTGAACTACATATTATCCATTATTGAGGAATTCTTGATGTACATATATTTGGAAATTCATGAAAAATTTGCTACATTTTTCTGTTATCTACTTATCAAGAATAGCTAATATTTGATAATTCTAATCAATAAAATTTAATTTTTAAAAACTTAACTGATTAATGAAAAAAAGAAAGTGACCCCATATGACCTACAAAAAAACAGCATTACTAGGAACAGTGCATATTTTACGATGCTCCCTGATAGACTATTATTAAATTCTTGGGCAGAATCTTTATGTTCTCTATCACCAATAAAATAATATAATATAACACAGTCAAAACAAGATATCAAATGATATCTTGTTTTGACTGTGTATCAGTTATGTGAATAAAGTAATAATAATGCTATTACATGACACCTCCATGGAGTTAAAGGGCCCATCGAGAGAGGGAAGTATACACTACACAATTCACCTTGCTCTCTCTACAAAATTCTACATTCGTCTCAAGAAAAGTTCTGGAGTATCTAAGAAAAGTAATATCCAGATCATAAACAGAAATGAATATATTTTCCTAAAAAAATTCAATAAAAAAAGTAAGTTCCTTAAAATTAAGCACATCAAGTCGATGTTATTGAAGATATCGAAGCCTATACATATAAGATAATGCATCAAGAAAAATCCTTAATCAAGAAACATCATCAGTCCTTTTTGTAGTCGACCGCAGTAAAACATGGGAATCATTTTGAACACCACATAAGCTTCTCTTTGTAGACAGTGTAGCGCTTGACATGGTCTGCAGTGACCAAAGTTCAAAACGCACGATTAAATCAACTGAACTCTTTTGGCAGCACAATTGCTAACGACAACGTCATTAAGTTAAATTTCTTACCTAGAATGCAATGAATACGTATAAAAGCTTTTCAACTCAAAATCACTTTGTCTGTCTTACACGGAGATAACAGAAAATAGTCCAGCAGTTGAGGGATGATTTTCTCTTATTCTGGGATAAGAATGTCTAGCTGATCGTCAATTGAGAATTCCCCTAATCGTCCTCTTTGAATGCGTTGCATTGCAAAGTACACCTTTGTATTCTACCATCGTATTTTATGGTTTCAGATTATCTAGCCCTAAACTTTGGTACTAAGTTTAATTCTTACTACTGCAGTTAGTTTCATTGTGATTCATATTTACAGGTCTATTTGATAACATTTTGTGAGTGATATCAGAGTTACATCTGTTAATTAGTTTTTGGGGTTGTGTGCTTTGATTAATGGACTAGTACAACTAACAAAAACTGATGTCTACAAATATGCTAAATCCAATAAATCAAAATTGTTTGAAATGTAAAGTAGTACATTTTATGTAAATCCCAAGAACGAGAAATGCAAGAACTATTAATGTATCTTTATTATAAATTGGAAGGAATAGGTGATTTTTATAGTGACGAAGTAAGAGTAATTTACTCAGGTGTAGATAAAAAGAATGGTGGGGGGGGGGGGGGGTGGGGGGGGGGGGGGGTGGGGGGGGGGGGGGGTGGGGGGGGGGGGGGGTGGGGGGGGGGGGGGGTGGGGGGGGGGGGGGGTGGGGGGGGGGGGGGGTGGGGGGGGGGGGGGGTGGGGGGGGGGGGGGGTGGGGGGGGGGGGGGGTGGGGGGGGGGGGGGGTGGGGGGGGGGGGGGGTGGGGGGGGGGGGGGGTGGGGGGGGGGGGGGGTGGGGGGGGGGGGGGGTGGGGGGGGGGGGGGGTGGGGGGGGGGGGGGGTGGGGGGGGGGGGGGGTGGGGGGGGGGGGGGGTGGGGGGGGGGGGGGGTGGGGGGGGGGGGGGGTGGGGGGGGGGGGGGGTGGGGGGGGGGGGGGGTGGGGGGGGGGGGGGGTGGGGGGGGGGGGGGGTGGGGGGGGGGGGGGGTGGGGGGGGGGGGGGGTGGGGGGGGGGGGGGGTGGGGGGGGGGGGGGGTGGGGGGGGGGGGGGGTGGGGGGGGGGGGGGGTAAGTTTTTTTTTTTTCATTTAATCTTAAAGCTAACAGTTCCAATGATTCCTTTGATAGGCCCAAATCTCTTACTAAGTCATTCAATTCTGCTTGGGTAAAACGTTGCGGTCCAGAACTAGAAATTAAATTTTCATTGTCTAAATCAACATCCGGGTCTTGCTCCTCAAGAACATCTGGCATATCCCGATCATGCTTATTCTCAAGAAAAGGAAGTCCTTTATAAATTGGCACGGCTATTTCAGTGGAATGAGCAACTGGCCGAATTGCTGAGCCGAGATTTGGATACACAATTTTTTTCTTATTCTTCTTATTATAACCAGAAGTCTGAACTAAACAAAAATAGCAATCATCTGCGTGATTTTTCGGTTCACGCCAAATCATTGGAATGCCAAAAGCTAATTTTTGGCGTTTTCCCTTGCTCCACTGTCGTAAATTTTCTACACATGACTTGCACACTTTATTTGGAGCCCATGAATTGTCCTGATCTGCAAGTTTTACGTCAAAGTATGCCAAGTACACTTTCTTTACGAAATCAGTGATATTTGTCCTTTGACTGGGAACAGTAAAGCTGCCACAAATGTAGCAGAAGGAATCTACACTATTGACACATTTTCGAGTAGTAGACATGATGTATTTTCTTCACTGCCGACTAACATGCAATTAACAAGACAAAAAAAAAAAAAAAAATACAGAGACTTTATTGAAACGTTATAAGCGCTCATAATACTTTCATGATCGATTAACGATTGACTGATTTCGATCGTTCTTTATCCGCCATGACGCATATAGCATTCATTTGTTTTAGGCAGTTGTCATCGCCTACTTTTCATGACCTAAATGTATTAGGTCGGTTATCGGCCTCTCTCGCCTTCAAAGCGCCAGGACGTGCCGTTGCAGGTTCTTACGCATTTATTCGTTTACTAACAAGCGAAGAGCGGTGAGCGCTCCGATTCTGATCTGTGCACCGCTTTGAATAATAGGCTATATCTTCGGGAATTTTTCGAATTTCTTCAAACAAGTCTCATATAAAAGTCAACAAAAATTGTGTCAGACTGTGTTATTTATGATTTGTTGTGACTCTTAACAAACCATGCAAAAACAAAATGTCGGAAAAAAAGACCATTGTCAAATCCTTTTAATCATCAGAGTCAACTGAATCGGTGTCCGAATCGCCATCACTTCCACTTAAACTGATCACCAAAGGTTCGCATAATTCTTCGATAATTCCGTCTCTGTCCCAATACATATTTTCCAATGAAGTGACATGAGAGCAATATTTTCCCCAGTTTTGAACTGTAATACTTTCAATCGTCTGTTCTGAAAGCTTAATAAGTTCCGACATGTCAATATCCCCAGTAATGTTGCGATGGCGAATGAAACTTTTCACTTCTGCCCAAACATACTCAATAGCATTAATATCGCAATGATATGGTGGTAGCCTCAAAGCTAGAAATCAATGACCTTTGAGCATCGTGTCGAATTTAAATAGTTTAGTTGTGGGCGAGTTTCTTTTGACCAAATTAAGCAATGCAATTTTTCGCATATCTGAGGAATGAGAAATGTTATTTGCAGAGAGCGAATCCATAAGAACTTGCTTCTTATTAGACCAATTTGGAACGTTGTTTAATCGAATAGAATGATATGAAGCGTTATCAATTATAACTACAGCATATTTAGGAAGGTTTGGAATCAGTTTTTCTTTTGCCCACTTTTCGAAGATCGTAGAATTTATTTGCCCATGGTAATCTCCAGTAGTTGAATTGGCTTTGTATACTAAGTTTGAATTCGGTAAAAAAACTTATTTCTCCACCCGCACACAAAATTGTTATGCGCCGCGAGGCATTTCCGGTTTGTAGCACTCCGCGTTTTTCTTTAGACTGCCAACATTTTCCATAAGTTAAATTACTATGAATCCAAGTTTCATCTAGACACACGATCGGTCTTTTCTCCTCCCTGAAACGTCTTATTGCTCTCAAATACTGCGTTCTAGATAAAACAATGTCACTTCGGTCCATGATAAGTTTCCTTTTATTCTGGGACTTTTTAAAACAAAATCCGATTTCATTTAGTATTTTCCTTAAAGTTTCTCTTTTCCAAGGAAAATTAATTTTTTCTTTAAGCACATGAATCAATTTCGGAACAGTTGGCACTCTTTTCTCGACCACGTAAAATTCGTGAATAGTTCGTATAACGTGTACATCAAAATCATTCAAAGGTTTCGATAGTTTTCTTTCTCTGGCGCTTTTTTTGTTTTTTTTTAGGAGATTTAAATTTTGGCTTACCTTCACCTTTTGATTCCCTACGAATTCCTCAGTCGATCCCAATACGCCCACAATTGCACTTGCACGTTTCATAACATGAGAAAGAGGAACAAGGAGACCGCCTTCTGACGATTCTTTTTCACAGAATGTCAGCACATTATTCTTTTGCAACAGCTACTGAAACGTTTAACAACAGAACTTGTTGACTGTACTAGATCCATCATACAAATTAATAATAATAAAAAAATAATACAAAAAAGCGACAACCAAAATCCAGCTAGTACTTTGGTCAGTTGTGCTTCTACCAGGACGAAAGCCACATTGTTCTTCCTGGAACTTTGACCCAACTATGCTCCTGCACCGTCTTCCCAAGCACTTAGCATACACTTTCCCAGGCAGGCTGAGCAGAGAGATGCCACGATAGTTACTGCAATCCTTCTGGTCTCCCTTCTTAAAGACTGGTATTATTATGCCTGTCTGCCATTGCTTTGGTGCTCGCCCAGATATCCAAGCAGCCTGACACACTCGAGTCAGCCAGAGAACACCGTCTCGATTTAAGGCTTTTAGCATTTCGGGCCGAATTTCATCATCGCCAGCAGTCTTGCCCGATTTTAGCGATTTTATTGCTAAATGGACTTCTTCTGCTGTGAGACTAGTCATTGCCCCGATCTGCACCTCTTGGATGTTTACAACTGCTGGGCCACCCGGGTTAAGAAGGCTCTCAAAGTATTCCCTCCATCTGTGGAGGATATCCTTCTCGGTTGTTAAAAGTGCACCATCAGGCTTTAATTGCCCTTGCTGTGCACGATTTCCTCCCTCGAAGGCGGCGGATGGTCTGCCAGAATACTTTGTTTGTATTTGCATAGGATGAGTCTAATCTTTCTCCAAAGGATTCCCAAGCCTTCTGCTTTGCTATCTTTACTGCCTTAGCAGCAGCTTTTCGTGCCTCAGCATACCGCAAACGCATCTCAGCAGGTGACCTGACTCTTAAGCCATGTTAGATAGGACTCCTTTTTTGCCCGGACAGTTTTTCGGACTTCTTGGTTCCACCAAGGTGTCCTTTTCTCACTGCTCGTTGCCACGCCGAGCCGCTTTCTGCCACACCATGAGAGTGCAGAGACAGTGACAGCTGTTCTAAACAGCTTCCATTCCTCTTCAACATCTGCAGTATGCTTGGGGATCTCTTTGAACCTGGAGGAAATATCATCTGCAAAATTCTTCCTCACAGCCTCATTTTCCAATGTCTCCCATTTCACGCGGTATAGCTGCTTAGGCCTACCAGCGTTGATGGTAGCATCTGGTTTCTGAAGCCATAGAGTGCACACAACAAGGTGGTGGTCAGTTGAGAGTTCTGCCCCTCTTCTCACACGAACGTCCAACACTGAGGAAAATAGGCCTGCTGAGACTATAAAGTCAATCAAAGAATAAATGTAGAAACATAATTGGGATGACTTGATGTAAAATGTCTCGTTTGGAAAATTTCCAAAACTCCACCTCATCCCCCTTGCGAACGAAGACGAGGTACCCGCTCACGCATTAGTGTGTCCACTGCAGTCTCCTATAGACTACCATGTTAAAGAACCAGCCGTTTGAAGGAAAGGAGTCCGATTTTCGAAATGGATTAATTCCCAAACCTGAAACGAGCCGGAATTTTAATAAGTTGCACTGTTCTTACTAAAATGTAAGTAATTGCATAACATGCTAATTTTGGTATTCCTAGACAAGACACTCTTTTTCAAGCTTTGTCAGATAATTAAATATAAGGGGAGAAATTTATTTTGTGCATGGAAGGAAAATTATGAATTATTTTTTAACAATCGTGATTTAAAACATAAGAAATAAAGCATCACATTCCTAGGTTTTCTAAGCAGTAAAAAGTATGAAATACAAATACAGTTAATGGCCTGCCAAAAAGGAAAAAGAGATGATGCAAGACATTTAGTAGTTGTCCAAGGTTGGTCAATTGGTAGAGCCTCTGCTACTAATGGCTCAGTAAAAAGTTAAGCAAGTTTGAGCCCGGTTAGTAGTTGGAAGAGCTTTCGTTCGATGCTGTTGGAAAACTCTCCCTAGATGAGTCTTTGGATTCCCTAAAGGTGTGACATAATAATAATAAAAAAGCTGTCCAATTTCGTTTACTAAACAAACAAATTAAATAATTCCAGTTGCCGACTAGAGGGAACATTTTCTAAGCTTTCCTTCAACTGGTTCCCAAGTTAGTCGATTTCTGGCACTGGCAAGTTGCTTTTATCTCTAGGAAAGTCAGGTTTTTCGTCCCGTAAACTCAAGAAAACAGACTGTAGAACCCACACTATTTCAGAAGATAAATATAGTGTTAGGAGCATCCATTTCTTCATCGGATGCCATTTATAATTAATGATAGTCTTGGGTAAGCTATCTCTGAACGGCTACAGGTGGAGACGCTACTCTTTACAGTCACGTAACTCGGTTTAGATATAGCATAACGGTATTATCATATGTTCTTTTCACTCCTGAGGAATCTTCCCTGTTCTGAGACTCAAGTATAGAGCCAGATCAACGCCATAACCAATTCTGCTGATCCCTACCTTAGCATCCATGCTGAAATTCTTACAGTATGTCTAGCGTCACATCATCCAACACAGATGTAGCACTAAATTGCATATCACTTCCTCCAATTCAGTAGCGCACTCAGGATTTAATCTTTGGGGGTGGGAACAAGTTGAGTAGACGATTTGAGAATACACACTACACATCGCATACGACCTCTGACTGAGCACCTGCAATGATCGCTAATTCATAAGTAGTATAGAAATAGAAGACACGACACAACATGAATAAAAAAATGAATTTTAATTAGGAAAAGATTTTTGGAATTTTTTCTAGTGTTTTTTCTTTTTCTTTGTGGGGCAGTTCCCCTTGACCCCCCCCATGGGTGCGCCACTGCTCCAGATTGATACCTCTTAGCAAACTGGGCATTAATTAAACAATCACTTCTACATTTACCACCGTATACCATCATATTCAGCAGAGAGATTTTTATTTGCAATCTTTGTTTCTTTTATTTGGAGCATAACGATAGAATTCTCTTGACTTCTCCTCGGAGTGTAGAATTAGTTTCTTTTCAAAAAACTGACTCTACCCTCCATGGAAAAGCCAAAAGTTACAATACTTGTAACTTTTCTAGCCTGAGCTTTATAATTTTGTCATCCTTACACATATAGTATTTCTTTCAAATTAATAATTTCTTGAGAATCTCTTGCTAATAAAATGCCAAACATTTCACACCAACTCTATTCATCAGTATTGCACCATTACACATTTCAATGGTCATGCAATGACAATATCCTTTATTGTTTCCATCTGTTAACTGATACCTTGGGACCACGCCTGGTATTCTTTTCAGTTAATCATAATTTCCTGCGATGTAACCTGTTCTGAGTGAATTATCTGTGTACTTAGCCACTTCTCAGATCATACAGGACGATCACCTGTCACCAACCTTTGGCAGAAGAGTCATATCTTTAACTGAAACCCCCACTAACATTATAATTAAATCTAACTCTCTCTCTCTCTCTCTCTCTCTCTCTCTCTCTCTGACCTTCAATTCCTTCTTTTATCACACTGCTTGAGGAAGATGTCGTGCAATAGAGCAATAAATTCGTTTTTTTCTCATGAGATTTCATCACTAGCCTGAGTGTTCGGATAATTAATGCATATCATAATATGTACTTGTTTAACAACTTTCTAACTCAGTGGAAGTGGTACTTGCACTCCTCAGCGCCAAACCGCCCGAAGAAAGAGCTTCGCGAGTTCGATTCTAGTCGCCAATTAGAGGAACTTATTTAAGCCTATTTTCGACCGGTTCCCGAGTTAGTCGATCTCAGGCAAGGGCAAGCGGGTTTTTTCTCCCGAAGACTGCAGAAAATATTATGTTAGGGTGAGATACCACAAGATGTCGGTACTTGTTAGCCATATCTTCACTGTGTGCCGCTTGACTAGTGATTAGCCTTGGGCTAGCTTTCTTTGATTGGCCACCAGTGAAGATTGAACTGCCCACTCAGTCAACAATTAGGCTAATTTGGTGATGCATTTCGTCTTCACCAGAAACTGTTCCATTAGGATTTATAAAAATACTCCCCCCCCCATATACAAACCATCCATTTTATCATGCTAAACTTCATTCCAAGCTTCATTATCAGTGCTACAGGGAACCCTGTTACAAGAATCCATTCATTGGTTTCTACCCGAACTGAATTCAAATATTCGAATCATAATCAGCCACACATCTTCTCTACTACCCTGTTCTTCTCAAATATACTGTACCTTTTACACTTAGTGAATTAGTACATGTCTATCCCAAAGCCAGTTGGCATTAATGCTCGCAATCTGGGACCATATCTTATTCACCAAGACTATCCCATTTTTATTGATACTCCTGGCATTTGGGTATAGACTAATGTTGCCTCCGGCCTTCTTTGTATACTCGACTCGGTAACCTTTCAATCCAGTTGTACAACTTGCAGATCTCTATTCGTATCCAATATCTTGCTTATACATACATCCTTACACACAACTTAATAAATCCAAAGTGAGGAGCATTCAATCGTTCTTCATCACGCTATTCGTAATCCTATATACATTTGAATCATTATCACAATTACATAATTTAGTTGGTCTTACGCATAGATTTTTGCCATTCTTGTATCCATTTCATTTATGCAACTTGCATATTGAATCATTCGCCATCGCAGTCATTAATTCAGCACTATCATATGTTGATCCCTTTCACCATGATATGAGACTAGCTGTCCTTCAGACAAAAGGCTAATATAAAATTCTGAGTCCTAGGTGGAATTCAAACTGAGGGTTTCTTAACTAAAGGGTATAGTCGTTGCACTCCATTTGACACTCTTTAGTTCTACTAGTAAGATGATTGGACGAAATAATCATCTTACTTGTAGATGATTGATTTCGTCCAAAATGAGAACAATAATGAAAATACAGGATGGCCATAAAATAACTTTCCCTCTTTGGAGGCATCTGTAGCTAAAACCAATAAACGGAATGAGACCAAATTTTATATTGAGACTTTTGAAGGCATGGGGAGATGATTTCCGCGAAAAAATGATTTAGTACCAAAAGTCGCCGATAGGGGAAATTTTATCGCTGAGGAGCCGAAAACAAGCGGATAATTACATTAAAGGCAGATGAAATGGAATAATAACATTTTGACAGTGTAAGCGACAGCCGCGTCACTCATTCCTGCTGGATATGTGGCGCGTTACAATGATAATAAGAATAATAATAATTAAACTAAAACAACAACTTGCGAGAGACACAGAAATTAATGTAGTGATTGAATCACAGGAAATAATGTTTTATTCATCAGAATCAGGGTCTCCTGGACCACATACGCGATTTTCAATGTGCTGCCCTTTCTTGTGTTCAACAAATTGCATCCAGTGTGTGACATGCTCTACAGCTGCACGTAAGGAGTTGGATTGGATGTTAATAACAGCCAGTTTTATTTCCGCGGTAGCAATGTCTGTTACTGTCTCTTCTTGTATTGTTTTCTGTCCTCTGCCAGGTCTAACTCCTAGTGATCCAGTTTCTTCAAACTTCTTCATCATAGCTCTCAGTGCTACAGCTGACATAGGACCTGTATGCAGGTTATGAAGCTTTCTAAATTCCCGAAGGGCCGCTACGGCATTGCACTGGTTAAGGTAAAACAACTTAACAAGTAAAGTATGCTGAGGCAAGGTAGGACGCATATTGAGCACAATTTGTCAGTCATTCGAATAACTGCCTGAACGTTCCCAATCCCTTCGGAATTCGTGGCGCTGATGTCACGTACGCACAGTAAAATTTTTTTACCTGCGTTTACTGCAAATATTTGACTTCTTTCAGCTCCACCAGCGCCAAAATATCCCATATCGGTGACCATGGACTTGAAGCACTTGAGCTGAATGATGGGTACCAATTATGCTAAAGAAGTCTATGGCAACTCCATTAAACTATCTGAGATGAAAATACTCAGGGTCGAAAAGTTGAAACCATTTATTTATTTATTTTAACTCTCACAGAGAGACCCGCAATTTGGAAAAATTGAGGTCCAAAAGAGAAAACCAACACCAATCTCTTCTTGCAGCAAGCCTATTTTAAAAAATTACCCATAGATGGGGAAAAGAAACCCAGCTATTTAGAATTAATTTGTTCAAAACATATTTCACACAATTATACCGATATTTTCAAATCACAGTTTCTTTATTCCAGTTATTTTACTTATTTATTACGACTTTGCATTTAGTGCAACAGCTTGAATCCTTGAAACAAGCCCTTTTTTAGATTCGACCACGGATTTTGCTCCGTCCGTACTTATTCCAACACAACTTTTCCAATCAAGCTTGTTTTGATGCATAAAGGTATTTATACTGCTGAATATTTCTTCTCCTGTTGTATGTTCTGGCAAGGGTTGGCAATATAAATGTTCGTCATGAATTATTTGATTTTTTTCGTACCTAACGAACACTAGAAGATTTGCAATATTTGTAATGTCGGTGTATTCATCTACCTGCAACGCATAATAACGACTCTTACGTATATCGGATAACAATGTTTGTTTTATATTTTCAACCATTTCAGTGATTCTTCGATGAACGATACTATTTGAAATCAAATCCGATCAAAAGATCTTTTTGCATTATCTCCGATCATAATTTCCGCTATTATTTTTGCTGCAGGCTTGACCAAAGTTTCACCAATTCTTTCCGCTGGACCATTTTTTGCTATTAATAGCGACATACGATATGAAGCTTCTAAAGCCTTCATGTTTTCACCTCCTGATGCGATCGACATCACTTTTTGAGATTCTTTTAAATTTTTTAGCTTATTTTGAAAAAATTCGACAGGTTTGTCCTTGCATTCATTATGTTTCGATTCAAAATGGCGATTTAAATTACATGGTTTCATTTGCCGACAGTTCAGTTGAAATGCTAATTCTCTTCAACTGAATTCCTTATATAATATCTGAAACACATTCACTATATATTTCTTAGTTTTAACAAGTTTCACCACAAATTACATAATGGAATAGGTTTCTCTTCATTTCCCGTCCATGAATATCCACATTTCAAGTAATTTATATCGTACTTACGAAGTTTTCTCATCTTCTTCCTAGTTGGATCTTTGGATATGTCAGACGACACACACTTATCAATTTCACTTGATCCAGATACAATATCAACATTTTCTTGTTGCTTCATTTCCCGTCCATGAATATCCACATTTCAAGTAATTTATATCGTACTTACGAAGTTTTCTCATCTTCTTCCTAGTTGGATCTTTGGATATGTCAGACGACACACACTTATCAATTTCACTTGATCCAGATACAATATCAACATTTTCTTGTTGCTGACAGCTACTTGTATCTACTATGTTCCTCTCTTTTGCGCATTTTAAAAATCCACTCTCTAACCAGTGATCCATACTTAAGGATTTGAAAGCTAAAAAAAATTACCGTATTTAACGAACAGTCTTTCAACAAATGGATAGTGAAAGCAGAGCTTGAAACAGACAGTAATGGTAGGCAGTAGAGATAAAGCAGCTCTGAAGACGGTCATATGAGTGGTGTGGTATTAACAAAAGATCGCGCTACTAATTGACAAAGGCAAGCCGACAGTTCAGTTGAAATGCTAATTCTCTTCAACCGAATTTCTTATATAATATCTGAAACACATTCACTATATATTTCTTAGTTTTAACACATTCACCCAAACAAAACCATATGTTGCCGGTGCACCATATGGTTTTGATTGTCTACTATACAGCATTTTATGTGAGACGGGTCATGCGATTCATTAGTTCCGTTTTTATCCCAGTTGTCTCTAATTGCACTGTTTGTTGAGAAACATCTTACACAGCCTGCAAATGTCTCTGTACCTTATTCAGTGATAAAATAGGAACGTTTTACGATCTCAAACTTAAATTTTATTCTATGCGTTAATGATGCATAGCCGAAAATTACCACAGACTCCCTGAAGACCTTTCGCGGACCCCCGGGGGTCCGCGTACCACACTTTGAGAAACACTGCCTTATATAATTCTTACTATTCTTACACAAAATTCTCTGCTTCTCATTTCAGTTATACAGGAATAATTTCAATATATGGCACATATGGGCTACACATTATCACATAACATAAAGAAATTTTTCATAATTATTAGCTGATGTGTAGGTATCTCCTTAATTAGTAATATTTATCATGTTAAATCCTGAATGAATGATTTCTTTGCAACATTCCTTCATTCAGGATTTCGAAAAGAGTATGTGGAGCTCCTTAATCCCTATCAAACATTATTAACACAGGATAAAAGCATTCTCCATTCTTCCAACCTTCACTCATAGTGAACTTAGACAATCAGTCATTCAAACTTTTTCAGAGAAAGAGAGAATATACAGTAGACATCTACTGCCATTCTTATGGCTATATATTTAATACTCATATTGTCTCCAACAGCGAGAATTCTACGAGGGTGGTCTGAAAGGTTCTCGGCCTAACAATGAAAAAATGAATTTATAATTTCAAAATTATGAATTTATAATTTCAAAATTATTTTTATTTTTCAACATAATCTCCCTTAAGACTAATATATTTATTCTAACGATGTACAGCTCCATTATCCCGTCCCTGTAGTGGGTCTCAGGAAGATCTGCAAAATATCCCTCTACAGCTGCAATCACCTCTTGATTGCAGACCAGCGAGGAAGAGTTTTAGTTCTGGGAAGTCAGAGAGGGCCATATCTTGGTAATATGGAGGATGTTCCAACAATTCACCGTATAGATCCCTTAATTTTCCCATTTGCCAGAACACCTTTGTGGGCAGGTGCATTGTCCTGAAGAAAGATCATTTTTTTTCTTTTGCAAACAGGGTCTTTTCTCAAGATTTTTTTCATCTAGTCTGGTTAAAATATCGGAATAATATTCCTCGGTTGTTGTTTTACCCTTTTCAAGATAATTAATAAACAAAATCCCTCTAGCATCTCAAAACATCGATGCCATAACCTTACCTGCTGATGGAACCGACTTTGTCTTTTTTGGTGCTGAACAACCGGCTTCTATCCACTGTTTTGACTGCTGTTTGGATTATGGTGTGTAATGGTGAATTCCCGTCTCATCCGTAGTAATAAATCGAACCACAAAATCAGTTTTATTTTTGTTAAAACGCTCCAAGTACTGTTCAGAGATTTTCATGCGCGTGTGTTTTTGATTTGCTGTGAGCAAGAACGACACCCCATCTTTCGCAAAGCTTTTTCATCTGCAATTCCTCATGCAAAATATATCCTACACATTCTTTTGCAATGCCTATAGTCTCAGCAGTTTCACACAATTTGACTTCGTGGTCATCCGATACCATATCGTGCACTTTTTCAATGATTTCTGGTGTTGTTACGTTTTTTGGAAGTCCTTCACATGGATGATCAAGCCTGATAAGGCCACGTTTAAACTCGGCAACCCATTTCTTAATTATCGAAAACGAAGGAGAAGAGTGCCTATAAACTTTTGTGAACGTCGAATGAATTTCTTTTTGCGTTAAACCTTCTTTTACAAAGAATTTTATAACCGCACAATACTCAATTTTATCCATTTCAAGGGATACAAACAAAACATTTGCTTCAGAGAGCTGTATAAAACAAACTACTTGATAGCATGACTTGCAATTTCAGATGGCTGCTAATGACAGATGTACGAACTTGGAAAAACAAATCTTTTCGATAGTGTTCCCATCTATGGTCGAAGCCGAAAACTTTTCAGAACATCCTCGTACAGTCGATTTTTTGTGACGCGGGGTTAAAAGTCGGAGATTCACAAGAAAAAACCTACTCGGCATAGATCGACTAACTCGGAAAATGGTAGAAGAAAGGCTTAGAAAAAATTCTACTTAGGGAATAGAATCGAATTCAACGGTCTTTTTTCCGTCGGCCCATTTCCATAGCGCTGTATAGGCATACTTACAGTATATTAATCTAAATTAATTTTCTATCTCTCATAAGTTCAGCTAGGATTAGCCCAAGCTCTCCTACACCTTCTTGGTCTAATCCTATCTCCACACAAAGGAGGCAATAGTATGCAGATATTTCAATTTTATGATTTCTTGATCCTCAATTGTAAATAGATTTTTCTTTTTCCTAAAAATATACTACCCAATAGAATATTCTTCCAGCTCTGCCTCTGGCTTTCAGGAATCTGTTCACGATAATAAAGTTA
This sequence comes from Typopeltis vanoorti, assembly GCF_054136105.1. Lineage (NCBI taxonomy): Eukaryota > Metazoa > Arthropoda > Arachnida > Uropygi > Thelyphonidae > Typopeltis > Typopeltis vanoorti. The sequence continues at coordinate 156,133,610 of NC_143549.1, read as the reverse complement.
ACACATTTCATAAGAAACTACAAATAACGTCGTGTAGGCCAAACATTTTTTGTAGGTGATGCAATAAATGGCATTGTGAATGAAGCCTACATCTCTGAAGAAATCCATGTGTACAAATAAAGAAATATTCCCACTGCAACTTTAAAACATTTATTTCGTGTAATGAAGTAATTATCCATGAGCACTGAGAAAGAAGTTGCGATCGAAAGCAGATAAGAATTCACAATGACGGTTCCAGACAAAAAAACAAATATTCTAGAAATAGCAAATAATATTTGCTTAAACCTTTGTTTAAACAAATATTAAACAAATCACCATGGTGTTTAGTTATCGATAGAAAAATTAAAATACCACTGCAGCAACACTTGAAACACATAAACTCAAGATTATGTATTTTTATGGATTAAACTTAGAACTAAAGGCAGTTAAAACTTCTTTAATAGCTCCCAAAAACATATAAGAAAATCGTTTAATACTTTACATCCAGACAGTACGATAACTTTTTAGTACATAACACATGTAGATTTGCTCGGAAAAGAGAAGTTGATAGTCTGGAAAAACTTCCAGGTATAATTACCTGCTAGTTTTACACCTCGGCAAAACTAGCAGACAAAACTAAAGTTGTGACCAGCTCATTCAAGTCAGCCTTCTAACAATTCTTTACCAGCAATGGAACATGCTGTCTTTTTGGAATGGACTTGCTTTCATAGTGTGGAGTGCCGTAGCCTCTGCTGATAGGGCATAGAAATTATGAATAGTGTTACTTCTGGAATTATTTCAAAGATCCCTGAAGTATTTAAAATATAGTTCAAATTATTCTTTAGCAGCAAAATGAACAGGTAATAACGGAACATTTCCAGGTATAACACCGTCTTTATATTCTGTAGAAATAAATATTGAGAACATCCTCTCGTCGTCCCGTTTGATAATTTTTGATGGATGTTAATATAGTATAGGGAATCTTAATCATAAATCAAATCTGAAATTTAAATGTTGATCCCAACTGGAAAATTAAACAGACACTGTCCCATGGGGTTTGAAAATAATTAAATAATTAAATGAACATTCTAATTAATTATTTAATTCATTAAGTTAATATTTAAATAACTCGAATATTTAATTATTATTATTATTATTATTATTATTATTCGTGACATCTCCAAGGAGTCTGAAGACTCATCGCTGGAGGATATCCACCGTATAACTTTGCGTCTCCACTACTACACAGAACCTCTACTGCCAATCACCTACATCAGAGCCATCTACTGCCCACAACCACCACCATTACTACAACTAGTATTTTTTGTCTGTAAATTTCATGTGTTCCAATTTGTCTGTTTGCGGGATGAAAAACGAAGGTTGTGGCCTGTTCATTCAAGTCAGCCTCATAACAATTTTTTACCAACAATGGTAAAGAACCTCACTTCTACCTCCGATCGGCTAACTCACCTTCAATTGAAAAAGTCCATATAAAGATTCCTCCGATCATGATGAGAATCGAACTTAGGCCTTTTCTAATCGAAGGGCGCAACGTACCGTCGTTCTACCAATTGCGCTACGGAGGCGCAATTGGAAGAATTATCTTTTCAAATACCTGTTGACTTATGTTAATCGGATTAGCATATTATGTTGCATGGAATGCCAGTGATTTACATATGTAAACAAACGCTATTTGCTTAATCTGCACAAACTCTATTAATGTCGTGGCTATTTTGAATGAATTATTACAAGACACAAAAGAACACACAAAAATAGTTTATTCTTAATACAAAGCTGTCATGATGGAAACGCAAGTTGTCATCACCACATGACACCCACCCCACACATACCTGCTCCAAGCCAAAAACCACCTCGGCTAATTGCGCTAATTGTGGTGGTCCCCACCCTGCAGATTACAGTGGGTGCATCCACCCAAAAAACAGGCAAACTGAGTTAATCAGTTAATCTACCTCACTATCATAAACGAGAGCCCCAGAAGCTCAACTTCATCAGGTTGCTATTAGTTTGAACAAGATGACAGGTGTTCACCCACCATCAACTGAGCCCACCAAGAAAATAAATCTTCAACATCAAACAAGAACATATGTTAACATGGCCAGCCCCAAAAAAGCAGTCCATGACCAGAATATGCCAAATCCACATTCAAATATAACAGCCATCATCACCTCTTTTCTTGTAAATATGTTACAGGATTTCAGTAGCGCAAATCCATTACTAAGAACTACAAATAGTTTCTTGCAGCAAACACAGTCCATTTTATCTGCACTCGCCAATGCATAGGGAAAAATTTACTCCATATTCTCTAATGATTGTTGCATGGAATGCCAATGGCCTTAAAAATAAAATACTAGAAGTGCAGGAATTCAATGACAGATATAATCCGGATGTATTATTAATTAATGAGACTCACCTGAGACCTGCTGACAATTCTAAATTCAAAGGATATCAACTTTACAGGAATGATAGGCTGGATTACAGAGGTGGTGTAATCAAAAATCAAAAATCACATCAACCATCATGCTGTAGCCATTCCTACAACCACTAATCTCGAAGTCACAGATATCAATGTCATCACAAACTCTGTCGAAACATAAAAATCTATGCTGCTTATAACCCACCATCAAAAACATTGCTGACCACAGATCTGGATGTTATCCTCGGCGTTAAACTACCGGTTATTATTGCCGAGATTTAAACGCAAAACATCACGCCTGGAGCAGTAGGTCTATAAATAGGAATGGCCGCATCCTCTTTAACTACACAAGCTCAAATTGCGCAACTGTGACTGGCCCCTCAGTGTCAACTCAACACAGTCCCATTGGCTCATCCGACGTCTTGGATATAGCTGTTCTTCAGAATGTCAACCTGCAGTACACTCTGGAATCATTGAATGAATTATCAACAGACCACAATCCTATTCTGCTCCAACTGGGTTATCAGAGGGGATTCCTCCTTCGCCTCACACCTTCATTCCCTGGGAAAAACTATCCAAAATGCTTCCAAACTACATTGATCCCGTTCCTCATATTAATTCCAAGGAACAAATTGATTCTGCAGTCAATAAACTTACTGATCAAATCAACACAGTCATAGCATCTATCACCTCAAATTCAATTGCTTTCAAGCCTAAACGACTACCAGATGACATAATGAACTTAATCAGGGGAAAAAATAAAGCAAGAAAAAGATACCGTGTAGCTCAGTGGATGTGGCGTTTGCCAACCACGGAGCTTGGCCGCACGAAGGAAGACTTGGTTTCGAGTCTAGTCGGCGACTAGAGGAAATTTTTCTAAGCCTTTTTTCGACCGGTTCCCGAGTTAGTCGATCTCTGGCACGGGCAAGCAGGTTTTTCCTCCCGGAAACTCGGGTTTTTCGTCCTGTAAACTCAAGAAAATCGACCGTAGAACCCACATTATTTCAGACATTAAATATATTATGTTAGGGTTAGGGACCACGAGATGGCGGCACATTTGAGCCGTCTCTCTTCACTGAGTACCGCTTAATTATTGATAGCCTTGGGCCATCTATCTCTGATTGGTACCAGTGGAGATTGAACTGCCCACTCAGTCTCAAAAGTTAGATAGGGCTATATGGCCTCGCCTACTCCCCGTATACGGGAATAAAAAGGCGTTAGCTGATTTATTTTATTTATTAAAAAGATACCACAACACCAGAGCACCCCAAGACAAAAAATATCTCAACAAAATGAACAGTGCAGTGAGAGATGCAATTGAAGTCCACAGAAACAAACTATGGGAAGGCAAATTAGCCTCCATTATCTCCTGGTGATCATGGAGGCTAATTTGGAAGTTCCTGAGAAACATCAAAAACATGTTTGGAAGTTCCTGAGAAACATCAAAAACAAAAACAAATCTCTTCCTCCTCTCAATTCTGACCTGAACATTGTTTACACAGATGCAAAAAAAGCCGAAACTATAGCTAAAAATCTAGAAAAACAGTATAGCCCTTCATACAATAATCTAAATTTCAATCATATTTACAAAGTCCACCGCCACGTCAGACACGTGTTAAAACGGCCTGATACCTGTACCAGCCAACTCACACCTACTTCCCCAGCTGAAATTTATGACATTATAAAGAACTTAAAGAATAAAAAAGCTACAGGGCCTGACGGCATATCCAACAAAGTTATTAAACTTTGTTGGATATGCCGAAAGGCCCTGTAAGATATTGTTGTAAGATACGATGGCCCTGAAAGGCCATCGTATCTTACAACAATAATAAATGCTATGTTCAGGTTTAAGTACCTCTGCATGGAAGTTGGCAGACATAGTTCCTATATACAAGCCTGGCAAGGATCCTCAGCAGCCTCAAAGTTATCGTCCCATAAGTCTGATTTCTAATTTGGGCAAAATAGCAGAAAAAGCTATCCTTTCCAGAATTCAACTTTCAGTAAAAAAATTAAACATCCTTCCTTCAGAACAGTTTGGTTTTCGCCAATTTCATTGTAACACCCAACAAATTCATAGACTAATCGAATTCATTATCACAAGTTACAACTGGCACCAATACACCGGAGCGGTTTTTCTTTACTTAGAAAAGGCGTTCGACAAATTATGTCACTTTGGACTACTATACAAGTTGATTTTAGCTGGCATTCCATTAGATCTAGTCCAAATTATAAAAATCATTTCTTAGTGACAGACGAATGCAAGTCAAACTAAATGATATATTATCTACCCAGCGATGCATCTTGGCAGGAGTTCCTCAAGGGTTCCTACTGGCGCCGATACTTTTCACGATTTACATGGCGGACATTCAGCACAATCCAATGTCATCCATCACTGCCCTATACGCAGACGACATAGCTATACTAACCAGATCTATTAAACCGTACCTTGTCACCAAGAAACTGCAAGAAAACCTGCAGAGATTAGAGTACTGTTTCTCGGAATGGAGATTGCAAGTAAACCCTCAGAAGAGTGTCACTATGCTCTTCACTTAAAACTCAATATCTCCCAAAGATGACATCTTCCAATTTAATACCAAGATTCCCTTGAAAACAGAAGCCAAATATCTGGGCGTACTGCTGGACAGAAAACTAACCATCGGTTCACATATAAACGCCTCATGTACAAAATCATCAAGAGTCATTGCACAGCTTTACCCTCTTATCAATAGGAATAGCAAGCTGGATACCAAAATAAAACTGCTCCTTTATCAGTTGATGATTCGACCCATTATTACTTATGCATCCCCAGCCTGGAGCCACACCTCAAGTACAAATATCCTCAAACTACAGAGAGTGCAAAACAAATGTCTCTGCATGATCTTAAATGCACCATGGTATATCAGAAATGTCCAACTCCACCGGGATACAAATATCCTCTACATCTACTCTTTCCTACAGACTTCAACAGTAAAGTTCTTCTCAGCATCCTCTTCATATCCAAATGAATTAGTGCAACAAGCAGCAAATTATGATGAAACAGACTTCTCAAAATATAGGAGACCCAAGGCCATCCTACTTCCAAATGAAGATCTTTAAATCGCACCCACTCAAGCAGAGGACTTACCTCATAAACGTTTTCTCACACAGCAACCTTATCAGATAGCAGGGATTATAAAAGCATTTTGCTTCACCCTTATAGTCAGCAACGTCTTTCATGCATGTCATCACCACAATTGAACAATAAACATTACATTAACTTTTGTTTAAAATATATACATAATTGTTGACTTTGGCGGTAAGGCAGAAATTTTCCCTGAATATTTATTAAAATCAGAGTAACGACGAGAGTATGAATACATCATTTTTCAACATGACTGTATTTCGAGTACATTTGGTCCAGCAATGCAAATGATGCATATGACTGCAGGGAAAAAAGTGGCATTTTTAATCTGAATTCCACAGATGAATTATTGTAAACATAACTACATCAGTATTAGAGTTATGGGTGGGCTTTAGGTTAGATAATCCGGAACCATGCTTTAGGGTCCAAATTTTACTTTTTCAAGCTACTTCCGACTTCCAATAAGCACGACGGTTGCCACACAATGGGTGATAAAATTCATAAAAATCTCTGTTCGGAGTGGGATTCTAATCCATTTGATAATTTGTGGATTGATAATTTGATAATGGCCTGTAGATTGGAGAGCATAGTCCCTATCCATTCTACCAAGCAAGCTGGCTTTACAGCAAGTTAGGTATGTGCTGCCTTCATATCTTGGTCACTGGATATATGACAACCCTTCAAACAGTTTTGATGGCCTAAATGGAGACAGGCCAAAGGAGCAAGTCTGTGGAATGACCTCCAGGTGTGAAGTGAGTGATTTCCATAATTTGGTCACAGTATGCAGACAAGCATTAGATTCAAGGATTAATTAATAAAAGTGTCCCAGTGACTTTTCTTTATGAAGTTTAAGATTTGATATCTTCTTAATATAAGAATGTTGTGTGTTTTAATTTCAGATTATGCTGTTTGCTATTGTTCACTCTCAAGATTGGTATGGATAATCAATCCTTAATGATTTAATGATAATCGGTAAGGATGTTGCAAAAAAAAAAAAAAAAAGGTTCTCCAAAAGGAGTAAACGAAGCCGTTTTAGCTCTAACTTTGACTGCCTCTCAATCTCTAAATCTAAATCCTTAGTCAATCAGAGATAGCTGTCCAAATTATCATTGATTTGAAACAGCATCTGGTGGAGGGAGTGTGGCAAACAACTGCTACCATCTTGTGGTTCCTAACTGTAAGAAGATATATGAATTTCTGAAATAGAGTGGGTACTACACCGATTTTCTTGAGATGCTGGAATAAACTCTCTCGTTTCCGGGAGGGAAAAAACCCTACTTTGCATGTCAGAGATCGACTAATTTGGGAACTGGTCAAAGAAAGTCTCACAAAAAAAGTTCCTGTAGTTGATGACTAGATTTGAACTTAAAACGGCTGCCGTTTTAAGTTTTAAACGGCTGACCTCACCCTATAAATGAAAAATTCCATTTTCCACAGACCTACAGGCTAGTTTGGGAATTAGTCTTGCAGAAACTTAATGGAGTGAAATCTGTTTACAGATAACATAACTTCATAAGAAGAACTGTAAGTGATCTGCATCCAGGCCCGTTTCTACATTTTGCGGGCCCTGTGCGAAATGGAAAAGCGGGGCCCCTGAAAGTTAGTAACTTTTATGGAAATTTTAAATGGAAGAATATCTTGTTAATTAATTAATTAAATCAAATATGAAAAATATTTATGCACATAAATAAACAAGTATGCTCTTTAGTATCAATTTAAGTAAAGGGGAAAAATTAGTTAAAAAATAAATGTGTTTGTATGTACATGATATATTATTTTATTATGTAAGTACACATTATCATATAAATACGCTACAACAATGATTTATTTAATAATATAAATAATAATATAAAAATATGAAAAAAAATATCCATTTTTACTATAAAGAAAGAAATATACGTATAACAACTTATAAGATTTAAAAGAAATCTTAATATATTAAATTTTATTTAACCTAATGCGCTTATCAACAAAATCATTTATAACGCTATCAAAATTCACATTTTTTTTGCAATTTCATGCTCTATAGATATTATTGCCACGGACGACAAACGTTCTTGAGACATACAAGATCGCAAATAGGTTTTTATTAATTTTAATTTGGAAAATGAACCTTCCTTCTGATGCCACCGTGACTGGACTGATCAATAATATTTTAAATGTAGTAGTAATATTTGGATAAATATCCGACAAATTATTTGCAATTATGAATTTAAAATATTAATGGGTGCATTTTCTGGAACAATATTTCTAAAAATAATTAATTCATTGTAAAATTCGGATTCATCAATATCTGTATTTAATTTTTGATACAGCTGTTTGCAGAAATATTTTAATTAATTTTCTGTCATTTTTCTTATTAATTTCATATCATAAAGAAATCCAAATGATTTTTCGTGAATTTCATACTATTCAAATCTTTTTTTTGACAGATTGTAGAGCAGTATCTAAAATTACAAAAAAGAAATTTATCCTAAAATTATCTTTGTTATCACCTATGTGTGATTCATCAGGTGTTTCATAATCAAAAAATACTTTTCTTTGACGTACTCGACTTTCTTTAAATTTTATTTTCTATTTCTAGTATATTTAACAGTTCTTTAGCAATCTCAAAACAGCTATCAAATCCTGATATTCTCTGCTCTTCAAAGTACTGCACTAACTCTTTATTATGCTTAGTTGCTACGCCTATGGGAATTTTTGCATTTTGTAATACTTTACTTACTAAATGAACTTTTGACAAAAGCTCATACCAAATTACAAGGCTTAGTATAAACTCAAATGAATCCATTTGTTCATATATTGAAACCACTTCTACTTTGATAGTATTATCCGATGCAGTTTTAAATAATTCTTTTAGCACATTTAAAAATTCTGGAATTTGAAAACGTACAGCTCTAACTGATTCTATTCTACATTCCCATCTTCTATCACATAACGGTTTTGGAGTTAATTGTTTAACAAATTTCTTTAATATGCCAACGTGAAGTTGAGGCAGCAAATAATGTATATATTTTTTGTTTAACATTAAAAAAAAATGTATTGTTATAATTGATGATTTTGCGACTTCCCCTAAAATCAAATTTAAATTATGACAGGTGCAAGGAGTATAAAATGCCTTTTCCTTTTCATTTAAAATGATAACGGATAACTGATGTGGCTTGATGGATATCAATCCCATGGGTTCTGATCCCTTCGTCGCTATGAATGATTCCCGGTTTAAAGGAAGAAAGTTTTGAGCACTTGGCCCCCCCTAATTAGGGCTGTGTTGAAAGATTTCAATCTGTGATTAGGGCCGCCCAAAGGCGGCCCTAATCTGATGACTCACGAATGAGTAGGTTGGGATGGAGTGATGCCTGAGCAAAGTACTTGGTTGCTGTCTGGAGGAGAAACGTAGGTATGTCTGGCAGGTTTCCGTCTTGATGGAGGATAGTGTTCCTTATAAACCACGGGGCATCGAAGATCATTCGGAGGCATTTAGTTTGGATTATTTGTAAACTTTTGATGTTGCTAGGAGAGGTGTGGCTCCACGCTGGTGAACCATAAGTCACTATGGGGCTGATGATTACTTTGATTATTCTTCATTTATTTTGGACTGACTTTGCTTCTACGGTTGAGTACAGGGTAGAGTTGAGCTATTGCTGAGTTTGCTTTGTTGCAGGCATGAGAGATGTGGGAGTTGAAGCTGAGATGGTTATCTAGTTTGATTCCCAGGTATTTTACTTCTTTTTGCCATGGGATATCAGTATTGAACATCGTGACTGCTCCATGATGGTCTGCTTTCTTCCTTGTAAATAGTATGGCCGTGCTTTTATCTGCATTAACATTAATTCTCCATATCCGAAACCATTTTTCAAGATTCATTGCTGCGTTTTGTAGTCGTTGTGTGGCCAGGTATGGTCTGAGCGATCTGATCAGAATCGCTATGTCATCCGCATAAAATGCCGTGGTGGTTGATGTCGTGCTTGGGACGTCTGAGATAAAAGTGTTAAAGAGCAGGGGCGATAACAGGGAGCTTTGTGGGACACCTGCTGTCATACTTCTTGTAGTAGATCTAAGCCCACGAAGTTTCACTTGAAATTTTCGATCTTTCAGGTAAGAGTCTATGATTTGGATGAGGTTTAGTGAGTATTTTGCAGTTATTAGTTTGTGAATGAGGCCTTTGTGCCACACTTTATCGAAGGCTTTCGCCACATCCAGGAAGATTGCACCTGTATGTTGTTTCCAATTAAATTCGATAGTTATGTATTCTATAAGTCTGTGGATTTGTTGAGTTGTACAGTGACCAGTTCGAAAACCAAATTGTTCTTTTGGGATTAGGTCTAGATTGTCCGTTTCGTTTTGTAGGCGTTTTAGTATTACTTTTTCAGTTATTTTCCCTAGGCCTGACAAGAGGCTGATAGGTCTGTAATTCTGGGGGAACTGAGATGCCTTCCCCGGTTTGTGGATAAGGATTACAATTGCCTGCTTCCAGCGAGTGGGGAAGTAGTTGAGTCTTAGCATCGCATTGATGATAGCCACTAGATGCATTGTTGTTTTGTGAGGGAGTGCTTTTATAATTTTGTTTGATATCTGATCAGGACCCGGTGCTTTTCTGTTATTGAGGTTCTTAATGATTTGGTATATTTCATTTGGTGTAGTATAGCTTGTGTTGTCACAGGTGGTAGTATGATGAAGGGCATAGCGTACTTGCCTGTGGATTTTTTCAATGAAGCGCAAGTCTGCATTAGTGTAGTTTGGTTGAAATTGCAGCTCCGGGGAGTCTGCAAAAGCTTCTGCTTTTTTATCATCTCAGTAGCCTATACTTCTTTCTCCATGAATTGGTTGTATATTGGGGTGATCGCTGCGGTAACCACGGGGTGTAATCAAGGGCTGTAACCACGTACTTCGGGAACGAATTTAGTTCGACAACCGAGGTTTCCGCTGTATACCTTTACCAGTAGTGTCATTAGTTGTTAAAAACGTCAAAAAGTGTTCACGAATTTCAATATCTGCTTCAAATATATGTAAAAATCTAAAAATTCAAATTTGCACCTGATGACTAACATCAGGAGTACAATCGACAATTATTGAATATTACTTTGCCTGTCGTATCATATTTACAATATTTTGTTGAATTTTAGTTCCCATATTAACAATTAATTCATTTTGCACAATGGGTGATAGATACGAATTTTGTTTCTTACCTATAATTTTTTCCCCAAACATCGTATTAAATGATCTTTTAAAAGTGGATGAAATTCTGCAATTAATTCTATTATTCCAAAAAAATTACCATTATGAGCTGGTAATTTTGATACAAAGTATCAAAATTACCTCTAAAAGCTAAATTATGTTCGGATAAATAAAAAATTGCTGCTACTATTTGTCTTAAATCATTTCTTAACCGTTCTACTTCAAATTTTATGACATTTTGATTTGCCTGATCAGTTGTATTGTAATTTTTTAAATTACATTCCATTTGTGTCCATGAATACATGCATTTCATGTGCATTGGATTTTGTTCGTGCGTCACCAGTGTCAGAAAAGCCATTATTAGATAAAAAATTATCATCAGAAAATAATTTGTAACAAAAACAAAAAATAGAGTTTGAAGAGTTTAAATATACAAGTCATCTTCTGTTTTGCTCCTCTCCGTTTGCAATTGTCCTAACATAGTGAGCTGTGGAAAAACACTTCTTGTTGTCATCTTTTGGAAAATCATTTTCAGTCGGAGGAGACGGTGGACCACGTTGTATAATTTGTGTTAGTGTTGCGTTGTTCAAAATTTTGGGCCATGTTGGACGCAGGACGTAGAACATATATGGTTCAGAGGGTGAAGCTTGACGCCTTTCATATTCCCTGTTGTCTGTTTCGGGAGCAGTGATGGGAGAGATTTGTGAGCAATTTTAGCTCGCCCTGAGTGGGCAGAAGTGGTTACTCGTCATTCAGTGTTAGGATGACTTTCGGTCTTTTATGTTTCTAGTGGTCATTACGTCATAGTTTCCGGCTTGCTGTATTAGTTGGGGATGCGTAAATGTCTTCATAAAGAATTTTTCTGCTAGGGGTCGTAGTAGTGGAGAGATGTAGGGGATATTTATGTCCCGGTGGATCTGGGCATTCCTGATGAACCACGGGGCGTCATGAATCATTCGCAGGCTTTTGTTCTGTAGTCTTGGTAGCTTGAGGATGTTTGTCTTGGAAGTATGGCTTCAGGCTGGGGAGGCGTATATGATTGTGGGACGGGTTTCTTGAGCTTAGTTTGCTGTGTCTGTTGATCAAGGGGTATAGCTGGGCGATAACTTTTGAAGCTGTGGTCATTGTGCTCTTGATGTGGCTGTTGAAGCGTAATCGCTTATCGAGAATTATTCCGAGGTATTTTGCTTCAGTTTCCCAGGGAATTTTGGAGTTGAATAGGGTGATGTCTCCTTTGGGGGATGCTCGTCTTCTTGTGAAGAGTATCGTTTTGCTTTTCTGCGGGTTTAATTGTAGTCGCCAGTCTTTAAACCATATTTCTAGATTTAGGATGGTATCTTGTAGTTTTTTGGTAACGAGATATGGTTGGCGAGATCTGGCTAGAATTGCCGTATCATCAGCATAAAGGGCGATGGTGGATGTGAGAGGATTTTGAGGGATGTCTGCCATATAGATGTTGAACAGGATCGGGGCTAGCAGTGATCCTTGAGGAACTCCAGCGAGGATTTTCCGTTGGGTTGAGACTGTTTCATTGATTTTGACTTGCATCCTCCTGTTGGAGAGGTATGATTTGATCAGGTGTATCATGTTTAGTGGAAGGTTAGTGATGATAGGTTTGTAGAGGAGGCCTTGGTGCCAGATCTTGTCGAAGGCCTTTGAGATGTCTAGGAAGATGGCTCCAGTGTGTTGATTCCAATTAAATCCTGTGGTGATCTATTCTACCAGTCTGTGGATCTGTTGGGTGGTGCTGTGATTTTGACAGAAGCCAAATTGTTCTTGTGGAATGGTATTTAGTTGGTTGACATGATCTTGGAGTCTGATGAGGATGATTTTCTCAGTTATTTTCCCTAAATTGGATAGCAGGCTGATGGGACGGTAATTTTCAGGTAGATGTGGGTCTTTTCCTGGTTTGTGAATTGGGATGATGTCAGCTATTTTCCATGACTGGGGGAAGTGCTGCCATTTGAGGATGGAGTTTATGATGTTGGCCAGATGTGCTATGGCTTTGCGTGGTAGTGCCTTGATGACTTGGTTAGTGATGCCATCAGGACCTTGAGCTTTTTTGATCTTGTGGTTGATGATCCCGGTTATTTTGCTAGGTGAGGTAGGCATTATAGGGCTTGGATTGACATCGGGACGATTTACTGTGAACCTGACTTTATGATGGATCTTGTATACATGGCTGATGTCTAGGTTCTCATATACAGGACTGCACTGTTTCTCTAGGTTTCTTGCTATGGCTTCGGCTTTGTCAGCATCTGTGTATGCAAGGTGCTGTTCTGCTTGCAGAGGAGGGAGGGATTTGCGCTTGTTCCTGAGGTTGTTTAGGAATTTCCATATGGAATGATCTGCTGTGGAGATGGAGGTGAGCTTGTTGGTTCCTGTGGTTCTGGAGAGCTTCTCGAACAGATTTGCTTAATCTGTTGAGGGCTGTTTTGTCCTGGGGAGCACAAGTGTTGTGATATCTTTTTCTTTGTCTGTTTTCTCCCTTATTAAGTGCATGATTTCTTCCGGGAGAGGATATTGTTTGTGAGTAATCGTGGATACTGTGGCTGCTGTTATGGCTTTATTGATTTGATTGGTGAGGTTCTTTATTGCCGTGTCTATTTCTTCCTTGGCTTTTATATGGGGAACCGGACCAATGTGTTCTGGTAGCACTTTCCTAAGTTTTTCCCAGATAATGCGGGTTTGAGGGGGGAGGTGACTAGTCTTTGTTCCCTAAGTGAAGTAGGATTGGGTTGTGGTCTGATGATAATTCGTTCAGTGCTTGAATGCTGTACTGGTATTTGGTGTTGTGTAGGATGGCGATGTCTGGGATGTCGGCTGTGCCAGTTAGGCTGTGGTGGATTGGTTCAGTGGGTCCTATTACGATGGCGTTGTTTAATCCTGTGTAGCTGAAGAGGATACGGCCATTTTTATTTGTGGTTCTGCTGTTCCAGGAGGGATGTGTGGAGTTTAAGTCCCCAGCGACGACGATGGATTCATTTGTGCCTAGTATAGCATCGAAGTCGGAAAATAGCAGGGGAGTTGTAGGCGGCATAGATTTTAAGTCTTCCAGTTGAGTTTGTGTGGACTTCAACACCAGTGAGTTCTAGGTTGGAGGTTGGGGGGGGGGGATTATTCCATTGTGCCTGATACAGTTCCTGATAAATATGGCTGTACCACCACCTCTGTAGTCCAGTCGGTTATTTCTATATAGTGTGTAGCCTCTCAGTTTTGGATTGTCTGCAGGTCTTAGATGAGTTTCATTAATTAGGATTATGTCAGGGTTGTATCTGTGAGAGAATTCTTGAAGCTCTTGTTTTTTAAGCCATTGGCGTTCCAAGCGGCGATCTGTAGTGAGTCTGGGAGTAATCTAGTTTTATTCATTAACAAGCATTAATAATATGGTTTGAGTTTCTTTTAGAAATATTTTTGTGGAGTTTGGTGAAGGGTTTGACTTACTGAAGTCTTGAAGTATGTTTGCCAATGAGGCTGTGATGACTGTTGTCATGTTTGGAAGAATTTGGTCCTGCTGGATATCTTTGGATGAACGTGCTACTTCGGCGTATGTCCTGCTTCGACGGTGGCTTTCCAGACTGTTGGTATTTTCCATTTGTGAGAGCTGGTATTTTGTTGTCTTTTGTTGGGTGTCAGGCAACTGGGGAGCCGTCAACTATGGTGCCTGTGTGCAGGGTTGAGAGATCTGGTTCCTTTTGTTGTCTGTTTTGTTCTTAGGGTAGTGGCTGCAGCCTCTGTAGTTTGCCGGGTGGGGACCCCGCAGTTCGCGCATTTGGCTGGTGAGGTCCTGGGTTTTGAGCAGGTTGCTGTGGGGTGATTTTGCCCACATTTGAGGCATTTGTAGCCTGCTCTGCAGAGTTTCTGTGCGTGTCCGTACTTCTGACATCTGTAGCACTGACCCAACGAGGCTCTTTTTTTTAGTGGTTCTGTTGTGATTTTCAGACCACAGATCGTTGTTATGTTGTATATGTTCCTGTGTGTTTTGGGTATCTCAATGAGTACTAGGGGCATTGGACTCTTGTCAGCCCGTAGCATTCTGCTAACTTTGACAGGTGGTAGATCATGGAGGCATAGGTCTTCAGTAATTTCATCTGTGGAGATGTTTTTTGTTACTCCCCTGAGTACAACTTTTAGGTTTTTCTCTGACTTCAGTTGGGCCATGTTGCTGGATCATCAATGGTAAATAGTTTACCTTCCTCTGGTGTTTCAGTTTTAAGATCTTCAATACTCATTGTTTGACCAAACGCGTCATGTTCTCCGCTTCCTTTGAGTATTTCTGAACTCTCATTATTAATTAATGTTGAAGCCGAAGAACTGTTTGTAGTTATTTCAGAACTCCTGTTATCAACTGATATATCTGAACAAATATATGAGTTCAACTTCATAAATTGAAACAGTGAATTTCTTTGACGTTCCTCAGCCGCTTCTTTCTCTTGTTTTCGCTTTCGTTTTTCATGCCCACTTGAGTATTTCTTCCATAATAATCTCTCTCACGAGTAGTCGTACTCTAGAATTAAATACGATAGATTTAATTATAAAATAAGTTAATAAATTAAAACAAAATTACTTACCTGATAAATAAAATATATCTAAAATGGATAATATTAGAAAATAAATAAATCTAATGTAGATTGAAAACTGCTATTGAAGAAAAATTCTGATGTCGGATAACCTAAAACCACTTTACAAATTATATTTTTTAATATATTTTGCAAGTAATGTCACATAAAAAAATTGCCATGACAGTACGTGTATATACTTACTTGTTCATAAAATCATAAACTAAAATAAAAAAAATCCTTAAAATTATTAAAAACACCTGTTTTAAAATGTAGTTTTCGCTATTTAACACTATGTTGTACAATATTGTTATTATTATTATTATTATTCCTGACACCTCCAAGGAATCCGAAGACTCATCGCGGGAGGACACCTACAACTATCTCAACTGATACAACTGTCGCAACTACTACACCGAACCTCTACTACGAATCATCCTCATCAACGCCAGCTACCGCCCGCCTCCACCACAACTGGTATTCTATGTCTGTAAATTGCGTGTTCTGAAGGGCAGTTTTGTCTGTATGCAGGATGAAAAACCCGAGTTTCCGGGAGAAAAAACTCTGCTACCCTCCGTATGAGATCGGCTAACTCACCTTCGATTGAAAATCGTCAAGATAAAGATTCCTCCCGTCGCGATGAGAATCGAACTTAGACCTATTCCAATCGAAGGGCGCAATGTATCGTTGTTCTTCCAATTGCGCTACATAGGCGCTTTTTATATTTTTTTATATATCTTAGAGTAGTTTTAAATACTATCGCTCTAGCGCTACGATCTTATTTCGCTTTACTATAACAACAATAGTTGGTTGTAAAATTATATAGATATATTTTTCTATATAATAATATTTTTGTATAATAATTATAATATTAATTTATATTATTATGAATTAATAATATTATTATAATATTATTAATTATATTATAAATTATTACATTATTATAATATTAATAATTAAAAAATATTAATATTTTCTTTTTTCAATTTTTTGCGCTTTGCGGGGCCCTGTGCCATCGCACAGTTCGCACACCCATGAATACAGCCATGTCTGCATGTGGTTTACCTCTTCATCGGCAGCTTTCGAAACCTCCTCTCATTGTTGAGTGAGCAGATATTTTTTAACTTTATAAATAATCGCTGATGAGGACGAGCACACTGAGCACACAAGTGTCACTAAGGAAGAATGATTTCTTCCATAGCGATATTTGCATATTAATAGCTTTTTCTGAACATGAAAGTACGATATTTACGCTTCTAAAGTTATACAACCACTTAGTAATGAATGAATTTCTACCCCTGCTAGACCTTCAGCCCACAGAAATCGATCGTTGCATCCTTTCAACGGAGTGACTATGTTCAGCTGGTCTCTACAGGAAGAGTAGAGGCCTGCTGCCCGGTCAATCTTCGCTTCAAAGCTTCGCTTATTTCCCTTTGGGAATAAAAGGCGTCAGAGTATTATTTTATTTTATTTTTTTATTTTATCAATTTAATTTAGTTGTTTATTTCAGCAGTTGCAGTAAAATTAGTTCATTGTTAATAATTAGTAAATGAATGTGCACGCATTTCAAAACCAGCATGTTCGAAAAGTTTAGCTTAGCTGCTATATTCACCGAAAATGAATCAAAGATTTTTTCTTGTATAATTTTTATGAGTCTATCTATAATAGTTGTCATCCCAATAGCATATGAATTTCTCCAAAAAAAAAAAAAAAAAAGCTTGCTTCTTAATGTACTACTGGGATGACATTTAATCTTGCTCTAGACACCAAACACGAGCATGAAAATCGTATGAAAATTTTTCAAACTACTTTAGATCCCTCCCTCCAATAAGTAGGATGATAGTTACTCACCGGGAGACGAAATCATTCCACCACCTAAAGACATTGGCAAAAATTCATGACGACAGTGAGAGTGGAACAACGCCTTTCGGGTGGAAAGCGGATAGGCTATCTGCTCAGCCAACTAGGTCGACATAAAAAGCTTCTTCTTCTTCTTTGGTACATCAATCCGATCTGATCTGATTTTCCCTTACAGTCGTTTCCGACCGCAGGTGACTCTCGAGGCATTGCCCACAAAGTATTCCTGGCGAGAACTACCTTTTACAGGGTAGTTCACCATTGCTTTCCCCAACCCCACATTTTTTATTTTCCAGGTTCAGGACCGGCATATGGCCGAGAAGTATTCCTAACTGTAATCCATGTGGGTTCACGGGATCGGTTTGTCTCTTCTGAGGAACGAAAAACCCGAGTTTCCGGGCGAAAAAACCCTACCTCCGTATGAGACCGAATAACTCACCTTTAGTCGAAAGAGACCAGATAAATAAAGGTTCCTCACGTAACAGACGGGAATCGAACCCAGGTCTTTCCGACCAAAGGGCTTCGTCTACGCTAACTGAGCTACGGAGGTTCCATCAATCCGAAGATTGGTAATTATAGCAACACATCAGAACATCCTGTCTTGTGACCTCCTTTTTATCTCTTCATAACTCTTAGCGCCAGTTAGCATCATTATGTTATTTATATATGATATTCATGGTCTGCCTCGTGGCCTCTTTCCTTCTGCAGTCCCCTCCATTATTTCTGTAATCAGTCCCCCCCATGCTTCAAATAGTGTCCAATTAGGCTTTTTCTTCTCTTATTGATGCGTTTCATTAATGACCGCTCTTCATGAACTATATTTAGAACTTCATAAAAAGGTTATCCGTGTTATATTCGAAACGTATGAAAATGAACAGCGAACTCTAGCAGTGACTGAAACATAGTAAACAGCTGATTATTCCATAATATATTTTATTATCAGAAGGGACTTTTATCGACACTGTTTTGCAAGATTTTGTTATTTACGACTTTGTGAATAAACAAGTTGATAAAATCCTAAGAGAAATAAAACTTCAAGCAGAGTAAATAACACCTCTGAAAAAACAGTATGTATAACATGCATGAAGGATGTTAAGTCAAAACATTTTTCTTATATCACTCATAAAATGTTACGATGCCTATAGTATCTTGCTATAGGGAATGGCTTAGGTTTCGAAGAAAGAAGTGAATTAATAGCTACAAGTTATTAGAACTTGAGGCTATTAATAAAAGAAAGTTGTAAAAAGGGACGTGGTAGAGATGGGGGAGTTTCGAAAGCCTGAAAAAGGATGGATTTGCTTTAGGGGGGGGGGAATAAATGTGAGTTTAATTGTAATGTGCTCGTAGAAATACTATAAAAAGGAGTTTAAGATAGAAAAATACTATTTATGTAATGGAATGAGAAGAATGGATCAGCGGGTGGACATAATCAAATAGCCTAATTTCTCTCTTCTAAAAAAAAATGGTACTTTTTTTTTCTCGTCATTGTTTTTTTGTTCATCACTCTAAATATAGGAGAATGCAATATTGTCAGGTGTGGAGGTTTCTAGAATTGCAAAGTTAGCAGTCGATCAAGAGATAAATAACGATGTGATGTGTTTGTAACTAGAAAGATCGAAGAAAACTTTCGTCAAAGTTTTCTTTTATATACACGTATATATATATATATATTGCAAATTTGGTCTCCTGGGTTCTTCTATCGAGATGATAAAGAAGCAGGAGAAGTGTAAAAAAGATTTACAAAGATGAGATTATGAAATATAGATTATGAAGATAGGTTGAAAGTATGTGAAGTATAGACACTGATAAGTAGGAGAAAGGGGGGATGCGATATGATTGAGAATTATAAGCAATAAATCATGGATTACCAGTTGATTAAATTTTTCTTTGTATGGACGGTAGTGAGTGCGCACAAATGGCATCCATGAAAGTTGAGTTTATGATCAGTTAAGAAATCAGTAAGAGCCAGATCTTTTTCAGAGGAGTGAGTGAAACAACTTACTTGTCCTAGCGTGAATGAGATTAAAAGAAGGTGTGACAGCTGGTGTGTGTTTTCCCTCGATGAGTCTTTGATTCCTTGGAGGCCGCTGATAATAATAAGAAGAAGAAAAAGAAAAAGAAATGATTGTCATAATGATGATGGATTTCTACTTTTATTGAAATACCTAATTATAGCGCTTACATCAGACAGCATTATTTTATTATTAATCTCGTGTAACTCATTTGATTTACACCTGAAAAGGAAACAAGAATCAGAGACTGCGTTATATTCAAAATGTACGAAAATAGAGATCGCTGTGTAAGAACTCAGCTTAACTTAGTTTGAATTACAGCCATAGCAAAGTAGTAATAAGCTTATATGGCCGGTTTGCCAATTATGAGAGGTAAAACTTGTAAAACAACTCGGTCACATGCATGAGTGTGGTTATCTCATTCAACTGAATGAACTATAATCAAGTTCATTAAGTTACAACTGTGAAAAAACCGAGGGGTAAAACCAGTGCTAAGCAATATAATTATTCTGCACTACAAGTCTCAGGGAAAACCTAACTTTACCAAAGAAATACTTCCCCAGATGAAAACTAGCAACTTTTTTTAACATCTTGTCCATTGATTCGCGCAACTTTCGGAGTATTTGATTCCTCTGTCAGCAAGGAGTAACTGAAATGTTACTCCAGGCGAACGACTTTTTTTTTTTTTTTTTGTTCCTTAAGTATTCAATACCGTGTTCCAATGTATTCGAACTGCTTGTTAAAAAAAGATCGCAGAATGAACTTGATGAAGTCGTTTGCAATTGTATTCTCCGAAACACAGTCAAAAGCAATATACTTTCCGAAATGTTTCTTTGCAGCTCACTGTTACAATGCGCTTCCATTTGTCCAATTCGGACCCGTCTGTTAAACTGTGCAATTCTTCTAACATCAACCTCGTATAGCGAAAAGCTGTTTCCGGCTACAAGATGATATCCGATGGATGTTTTCTGGTTGATGGGCCATTGTCAATACAATCTAGCTGTTATGTGTGACACTAGAGCTGAGCAGCAGGAGTTTCCGTGACGTGTACATCCATCTGACGCTTGCTGTCAGGCCATCAAAGTCGAGCAATTGGCCTATAAAAAACCATCGAAACCGTAGCTTTGAATGATTTTGATGTACACGTTATAAGAAGACTATTCACGATTTTTACGTGGTCGAGAAAAGAGTGCCAACTGATCCGAAATTGATTCCTGTGCTTAAAGAAAAGATTAATTTTCTTTGGAGAAGAGAAACTTTAAGGAAAATACTTCATGAAATCGGATTTTGTTTTAAAAAGTCCCAGAATAAAAGGAAACTTATCATGGAGCGAAGTGACATTGTTTTATGTAGATCGCAGTATTTGCACATATTAACACTCTACGTATATTTTTCCAACTGTTATACATGCAAAATAGTACACTTTAAAAACAGCAATGTTCGTAAAAGAAAAGCTAAATTTTCCGACCTGTAATAATTAACAAACTCAGTTTGTTTATTATTACAGACTGGGAATGCCTGGCAGCGCATAATAATTTTGTGTGCGGGTGGAGAAATGGGATTTTAGCGAATTCAAACTTACTATACAAAGCCAATTCGACTATTGGAGATTACCATGGGCTAATGAATTCTACGATCTTCGAAAAGTGGGCAGAAGAAAAACTGATTCCAAACCTTCCTAAAAATGCTGTTGTTATAATTGATAACGCTTCATATCACTCTATTCGATTAAACAAAGTTCCAAATTGGTCTAATAAGAAGCAAGTTCTTATGGATTGGCTCTCTGCAAATAACATTTCTCATTCCCCAGATATGCGAAAATTGAATTGCTTAATTTGGTCAAAGAAACTCGCCCACAACTAAACTATTTAAATTCGACACGATGCGCAAAGAGCATGGATTTCTAGCTTTGAGGTCACCATCATATCATTGCGATATTAATGCTATTGAGTATGTTTGGGCAGAAGTGAAAAGTTTCATTCGCCATCGCAACGTAACTGGAGATATTGACATGTCGAAAATTTTTAAGCTTTCAGAACAGGCGATTGAAAGTATTACACTTCAGAAGTGGGGAAAATATTGCTCGCATATCACCTCATTGGAAAATATATATTGGGATAGAGACGGAATTATCGAAGAATTGTGCGAACCTTTGGTGATCACTTTAAGTGAAAGTGATGGCGATTCGGACACCGATTCAGATGACTCTGAAGATTAAAAGAATTTGACAATGGTATTTTTTCCAACCTTTTTTTTGCAAATAATAAAGTCATAAATAATAAATCAGTTTAGGACATTAAAGTGTCTCGGATATTCTAAACTTACAGTTGAGAGAACTAAGTTCATTTGAAATAATTTCTGTATAATTATTTTTATTTTATAGAAAACTTTCTTAAAAATAAACTTAGTTACATTTTTGATTTTATGCTATACCTTTTTTAATTTTATTAACACTCTACGTACATTTTTCCTTTAAAGACATTGCTGTTTTTAAAGTTACACTTTAAAAACAGCAATGTTCGTAAAAGAAAAGCTGAATTTTCCTACCTGTATTAATAAACTCAGTTTGTTTATTATTACATCCCAGAAGACACACTGATTACCCTATTATAGGAATCGATTCTCCTTTTTCTGACATGCGCAGAAGTGTCAAGGGACCTCTAATCGGTGGGCGAACTATATTATTGTATTAAACTGCGCGCGCGCACACACACACACACACACACACACACAAAATTATACTATTTTGCACGCTATTATATAGTTCAATTTTGAACAACATCTATTACCACACGGAACATCTCATTGGTTAGAATTGTTAGATTAAAAATACACCTTAAACAATTTAAAATTTGTAAAAAACTGATGAATACGAATCGAAGAGTGCGATTATTAATTTATGTATAATTTCAAAATAATGAAAACAGAGAGCACGAATTATTATCTATATTTATTGAACTAAAAAGAGTTTTAACATGTTTAAAGGCAGAAACGCCGTGGCTACTGTTGTGTCCCATTTTATGATTTTTTTTATTCTATCTAACAATTCCCGCTTATCTGTGTTCTTCTATTATCTACGCACGAGATATCACCAAAATTTTTACTAATACTTAAATTATTTCTCCCCTTAGTACCCCTAATGTTTGTATTTATACTGCGCCTTTTGGGATATTTAGTTTAAGATATTATATACAAAAACAAGGAGAAAGAACTCAAATATGTCTGAAAGTGAAACAATGTTGCAGTCGTGACACTTTATCTCATTTCTTAACAATAATTTCCCGCGTGAATAGGTTCGTATTTTTCAAGTGGTGCATTGGACAGCAATTTCAGATAACTCTTTTATCATTGAACAAAGGTTTATTAAATTCCTTAACATGGTACAATTCAATTTTTTTGATTACTCAATTTAATGCTAAACTAAATACTTACAAACTAACATTAGCTTATTACAAGTAATTAGGCTATGATCCAGAATGGGTATTACGATCATGGGTATTACGCCATAACATTTCAACACATAAATTCATTTGACATGGACAAATAAGATTAATTCACACTATTTAACTATTCAAACTTAAGTAGATTAACTAAACCATTTACTGCACTAACACATAACTAGAATTACGATCATGCCACCATACACATTCAACACCTAAATTCATTTGACATGGGCAAATAAGATTAATTCACACTATTTAACTATTCAAACTTAGATTGGGTTCGGTGCTTAATGGTGGTTGCCAAGTGTTTATATATGTGATCAGTGATTTAAATAGTCGTTATGATTTTCTGAAGAAAAATTTATTTTGTAAAATATTTGCTACTGATGCTGGTAGATCGATTTGATCTACGGGATATTTCTATATAGAGGTAAGTGTTCTTCATTCTGTGAAACATTTACTACCTTTGCTGGTAGATCGATTTGATCTACGGGATATTTACATTGGGCTCTAGGTCCCACTTCTCAAACTTTATTCTAATAGAGTTGTTGCCTTCTATCAATCATGACCAAACCTCTCAATGAAGGCATATTTGAAGAAGTTTACAAAGAATTCCTAAGATTAGGAAAACTTTTGAGCGACAACTGGCCAGGGAAAGTAAAGCTGTTAGATACATTCCCCCCTACAGCAGTCACAGAAGATAGGATGGATGATTCTAATGAAGGAAGTATGTTGACTGAACCAGAATCAAGTCACTCCACGAATACAGAGAATGCTGCATCTCAGGATAATACTCCGCAGTTTTTGGAAACCAACACAGAATTTCAAACAGTCAAAAAGAAAAGGAAAATCTCCTCTACTGCAGATACACCCAAAACAGTGGAGATAGAACCAGATAATGTAATTAAAGAAAGGGTACCCCCAGTCGTCCTAAGGGCCAAGGAGCACTGGACGTCCGTTGCATCCACACTGAAATCTTCAGATATCACCTTCATTAAAGCCACAAACACAGAAGAAGGGATTCGCATACAACCTAAAACATCATCAGATTACAGAAAAAAGACCAAACTTCTAGACAACAACAATTTGCCATATCACACTTTTGCACTCAACAGTGAAAAAAATTTAAAAGTAGTGTTAAGGGGAGTAACTGAAACATTACAAATAGAAGACCTCACTGCAGACCTCGAACTTAAGGGATTTAGCCCAATTAAAGTCAGCCGAATGCGGAGAGCTGATAAAACACCCTATCCTCTAATTCTGGTGGAAATAAGCAAAGATCAAAAACATATATACAATCTCCAAACCATCTGTGATCTAGTCATAAAAGTTGAGGCATTGAAACATAAATCAACTACAACCCAGTGCCATAGATGCCAGAAGATTGGGCATGCCCAACGATGCTGCAAGGCTGAATTTCGTTGCGTTAAATGTGGTGGCAAACATGAATCAAATGAATGCCATAACCTCGTACACTTCCAGCAAAGTGTGCAAACTGCGGAGGACCACACCCTGCAAACTATAGGGGCTGTATAGCATTTCCTCAAAACCAAAAATTACAACTCAAAACCAGTAAACCTCTTCAAGAACAAGCGTCTTCCCATCAAACCATAGTCTCCACAACGGATGGAAGATCGTATGCTGAAGTTACAAGATCAACCTTCCAAAAGGACCCAAAACCAAAGCAGTCACAGCAAACCAACAAACCTATCCTACTGAACATAACAAGCCACTTAGGTGAAATGCTTGCTGAACTCCAACAAACCAACCCAACTCAAGAAGCCAAAGATATCATCTTAAGGCATACACAATCACTCTTTATGGAAATTCTTAATGGATAAATCTAAAAGAAAACCGAAATCATTACAAATTGTTTCATGGAATGCAAATGGTTTATCTATCAAATTACAGGAGCTGCAGGAGTTTGCAGCAGAAACTCAAGCAGACATCATCCTCATAAATGAAACACATTTTCGTCCAAGTGACAAAATCAGAATCAATAGTTATAGCACTTACCGTACAGACAGATGCTTTGCTAGAGGTGGAGGCACTGCCATCTTTGTGAAAAGTAACATAAAACATAATTCAATAGCAGAACCGCAAACAGAACACATGGAAACTACAGGAATAGAAATACATATGGAAAACACAAGCAGCATTACGATATATGCAGCCTACAACCCCCCAAATAAAAAAACTCCTTGAATCTGACTTAGAGGTGATACTAAATACAGGCAGAGCAGTGATTATAGCCGGAGATCTTAATGCCAAACACTCAGTCTGGAACAGCAGAAACTCAAATATTAATGGAAGAATACTCAACTCTTACACCACTTCAAGAAATATAACAGTAATAGGACCCACTGAACCCACACATTATGGAGCTACCGGTCGTCCTGATGTACTAGATATTGCTATATTAAAAAACATAGCGCACAGCTATCAGATACAAGCAATCAACGACTTAAGTTCTGATCATAACCCCATCATATTACAACTAGGCACCATACAAGATATAACAGAAAACACCACCACATTTATAAATTGGAAACAACTTCCCTCAGCCTTCCTGGAAAACCTTGGTCCAATACCGCATATAACATCTGCTGAAGATGTAGAAAAAGCAGTGAAGACTCTTGAAAAACAACTGCTGACAGCTATAACGCAGGCAACAAATATAACCAAATGTACACCATCAAATAAACTTCCACAGGATATAAATCTTATCCAAGAGTAAAACAGATTAAGAAGACAATATCAGAGAACAATGGACCCAGCGGATAAACAAGCAGTCAATAGAGCAACAAACCAGGTTCGATATGCCCTAAAGGACCACCGTAACCAACTCTGGAATAACAAAATTCTCCAATTAAACACAGAGGATCAATCAATATGGAAAATGATGAAATCACTCCGTTCAAAGCGTTTTCCATTTCCTCCAATCCAAGGTGAATCTAATGTTGTCTACAACGACGAGGAAAAAGCTGAAGCATTTGCTGACAGTTTAGAAAAACAATGCAGCCCCAATTATATCAATACATATATAAATTTCATAAGTAAAATTCACACCCAAGTGCGTAAAATAACTCAAAATGCCTCATTCCAATCCAATAACAAATCCGTGTCACCAACAGAAGTATATGAGATTTTAAGAAAACTAAATAACAAAAAGGCTCCAGGTCCAGATGGAATAACAAATAAGGTACTCAAGTTACTTCCTCGCAAAGGGGTTATGCATCTAGTAGCCATCATTAATGCCATCCTCCGGCTAAATTATTTCCCACAACGATGGAAAATTGCCGACGTTTTCCTAATCCCCAAACCTGGGAAAAATACACAGTTTCCTGAAAATTACAGACCAATCAGCCTTCTTTCATGCATAGGTAAGATAGCCGAACATGCTATTCTCACACGGCTTCAAGAGGCAACAGATATCAACCATATAATTCAAGATGAACAATTCGGCTTTAGGAAATATCACTCCACAACGCTACAAATTTACAGAGTTATCGAACATATAACCCAAGGGTATGAATGGCACCAACACACTGGCGCAGTTTTTCTAGACATCACTCAGGCATTTGATAGAGTATGGCATCATGGACTAATTTTTAAACTACACGAAGTTAGTATTCCATTGCCACTAGTGCTACTTATCAAATCATATCTACACAACAGAAAATTTAAAATAAAACTCAACGGTATCAGATCCACAGAGAGGAGAATCACGGCCAGAGTACCTCAAGGCTCTCTACTCTCTCCCCTACTCTTCTCCATATACATGGCAGATCTCCCCAAACTGTCTCCAGCTATCACCGCTCTGTATGCCGACGATACAATCATTATAGCCAGATCCCTCCGTCCACACCTGGCCACAATCAAGCTGCAGAGAGCAGTCAATGAATTGGAGGATTGGTACACCAAGTGGCGTATCGCAATTAATCCAAACAAAAGCTCTGCAGTACTTTTCACCAGACGTAAAGCAGAACCGAATACAAGCATACAAATGTTTGGTAAAATCATCCCTTGGCGCAATTCTACCAAATATCTGAGAATTCATCTTGATAGACGTCTAAACTTCAAGTTACATATGGATAGTGTTGCCACTAAGGCAAGTCAGACTATAGCACAGCTATATCCACTTTTGAACAGGAACAGCTTCCTAAGCATAAGCAACAAAATCTTACTTTTCAAATCGGTAATCAGACCGCAACTAACTTATGCCTCTCCAACCTGGGGTCACACGACTAAAAGCAACATCAACAGACTTCAGATAATACAGAATAAATGCCTAAGAATGGCATTTAATGCCCCATGGTTCATCAGAAACATCCAGTTACATCAAGAAGCCAATCTTCCAGATATTAAGACCTACATGACAAGCATTGCAGAGAAATTCTTCACAATCACGGATAATCACCCAAATCAGTTAGTTCGACAGGCAGCGGACTACAAGCCCTCAGATCGTTTCAAACATAAAAAACCGAAATCCTCCATCGCAAGAGAAAGCTGATACAGCCTCAATGCTCACAATGAGCGGGTAAATTACCCACAATAATCTCATCACCCACAATCTAAAATCCAGATGAAGGGATAAAGAGTCAAGGACTCAGTCCATCAACCAATTAAGTTCAAGTTCAAGTTTATTCAAACTTAAGTAGATTAACTAAACCATTTACTGCACTAACACATAACTAGAATTACGATCATGCCACCATACACATTCAACACGTAAATTCATTTGACATGGGCAAATAAGATTAATTCACACTATTTAACTATTCAAACGTAAGTAGATTAACTAAACCATTTACTGCACTAATACATACCTATGACACTTGAACTTTCTTATACAATATAATAGACATGCAAAATTCTCAGGACACTTAATTATTCACATAGCATTAACACTAGCCAGCTTACTTTTAATATATTCTGTCAGATACTAAAGTCCTAGTATAAGTTTTCCTTGGTCACTTCAACAGTTCAGTATTAGAATAATGATACTTATCACAGACAAATTTTAGTTAACATTAGATATATTTTACAGTACCTTTCTATCTTAAGTTTTTCATATGGGCCTTTACCTTTTTCTGATTGAACTAGCTTGGTATATCGTCTCCGATAATCTGTTTCTCCTACGTTCCTTTTGGAATTGAACTAGGCTTACGTGGTCTTAATTTTTTGTAACTCCAGACAACTTTGAATCATCTATATATCGGCTGTGCAATTCGCCACGTGGACATCGATTTCTTTACAGCTCTCCGTTTTTCGTAGTTATCGCTGGAGTTGAAATACAAAGAATATGTTTCCTTTTCTTTGACTCTATGGCATGCTTCGCGTCTTACATAGGAAATCCGGAATCGAAATCCCGCTCACTTTCGTTTCAGTGTTGTGACGTCGAGATATAACCCCTATCTCGCCACTCAGGAAAACACCGTGAAATCCTATGCCGCGGAACTCGCAGAGAACTCCTCGGGAGCAGAACCAAACAAAAACCAAAAAGCCTTGGGGGGGGGGGGATTCTACCCTTTTATACCTGCTCTCCTAACGGAACTTTTTTTAACTTCTTTTCTCCGCTCCCTACTTGTTTTTACTTCACCGACCAATTAGGGTGGCGTTTTTTTTGCCAAACGTCCTTTGATCGGCGTGCCTGTAACTATGTATCAATCCGGGAATTGACCCTAAGCGATTTTCTGTTGTTTTTCTTGTGCTAGCCTCTAACTTAATCCCCTCTCAAATTTTCTCTATGAATTTACTTAATATTTTAATCTCTAGCCTCTCACATACTATCTTTTATGACTAATCCTTTTCTGTCTTATTTATTTAAATTTTCTCATTTATACCATATTACAATATTAATATATTCTTTCTTTTGTTAGTTAGTTTAACAAAAACCTTTATTTTATATATATTTTATTGGATGCAAGAATCTTTCTTTTTCTTTTAATTAATTCAACTATTATCTTTTATGCAGGGTTTTCAATTTATTTTTTTTCTTCATGTTACACCATGATAGCTGAGAATTCTACATTCTTAAGATATCAGGTGTAACACTACATATAAAATTTTCCTAAAAATGTGAAATCGTTGGAACATATTTTTTGTATGCGAAACGGAGGAGTATGCGATATTGGTGGGAAACTTACAGAAAATAGTGTAATATTTTTAAGAATGATCCCCAAGAAGTGATTTACAAACATATCCCTTACAAATAAAGTAACATAAACTAATGGATAAGATAGTTTGTGAGCTAATTTATACGATAATTCTGAAATTTATCATGTCCCAAAAATGACGATGGGATATTCTTTTCCTTTTTCTGCCAAGATTAAAACTAGCACTGCAACAGAATGCGGCTTCGAAGGAACTTCCATTTTCGCTGTGTGACATAACAAGACAAAGCTGATGTTAATTAATGATTCCAGAATCATAGCAGACCTATTAAGTAATTTTATAATATTCCTAAAGACAAATATGTCAGTTGAACAATAGTTCACGCAGTGCATATCTATTAAAGAATAGCAACCACAAAATGCCTAGGCCCTCGACACAGAACAGACACATTGACTTCGCATTGCTCAGCTGATACACAGCATAATGCTCATCAGGAACTTCTTCAGTTCCAAATACAGAATACAACTAGATATATGCTATGCTGTGAGATAGTAGATACATATTCAACAAATGTCAAGGATATATATATCACAAGGGGACGAACAATAAGATTCCATTGCCAGACTTTCTTAATAGCTTATCTGTGAACATAAGGAATTTGAATAAAGAATAGACTAGTTTCGACCGTTATCGTGTTTCATCAGTGGCAATGAGCTCCAGAAGAGATACCAAAGATTAAATTAAGTATGTTTTGCATTTTGAGGTACTAAAGCAAGTGATGTGAAGTCGTTAGCTACAAGTAGTGACGATACTTCACATACAAACTTTATTTACTTACACTTGGATAAAAGATAAAATTCTTGGCAAGTTTAATTCAATCAGTATGTTGAATGCGATCTCAGCTTTTTACCAAGAAAAAAAAAAAAGCCCGTGTTTGTGTCTTGTACACTGGATCAAAATCAATATAATGGATATGATTTCATCAGCCTAAACCAAGAAACAGACAACTACCTGTCTCTCTCTCATATCAATATAGATATGCAAAAAATTAAATATATGTATATATTGATATGTTAAAATATGATCATGTATTAAGCTACTGTTGACTATAAATATCATTGCTATATATTGCTGCAATTTTAACTAGATTTGTAGATATTCTAGAGAATTAATCAAGGCTATATTATTATTTAAAAGAATGGTTACTTTTTTCGGTTTGATTAGTTCCACGTATATGCGTATTTTGAGTAGTGCAGTCTAGTTTAAAAAGAGTGCCTGCACAGCTCAAAATAACATCTCAAAGCACACCTTTCCTTGAAAATGAGTAATGTGACTTGTTTTTGGTTATTTCAGTATATTGACTTATTTTAGAAGTTAGCATTACTGGTTAAAATGAGTAATGTTGGCTTATTTAAGTTTTTCGTTTCTCTAGAGTTATATTTTGCATTTAATATGGTATTTACCAGTTACTCATTACATTATCATCTCTTCTTACACTGAAGTTCGTTGCTATATTAGGCTTCTTTCTTTATCTATTAGTAGTACAGAGGATTGTATTTTATGTAAAATTTATATAAATATATTGTCTTATAAAAATAAGATAGTGGCATAACATTACTATTTCGGTAAAATCGATTTACTAGCTATTCAATACTGATTACATTTAAACAAAACTAAGCAGTACAAGAATATAACTAGAACAGAATATAAAATAAAACTTGTGGCGTGTTTATGGTGCATTAATGCATATATATATATATATATATATATATATATATATATATATATATATATATATATATATATATATATATATATATATCTTGTAATCCACGTTTACATATAATGCTGTTTTAAAGCAAATTTAATATAATAACGTATAATCTTACTATTTCCAGATCATTTCAATAAAACAGGAATTGTCTAATCTATGCAATAAGTGACACAAAGTTGGTTTGAATTACTGAAGTCAGTTTGTTTACTTCGAGAGAGAGACGCAGGTTCTCTAAAAGAAAACCTTGCACAATTCGCATGAGACTGGCTTACTCACCCCCCATTTAAAAAGATTTGATAAAGATTCCTCGACTTGATTATTTTGATCCCAACCAAGGTCTTTCCAACAGGACAAATAAGAGACAAAAACATGGACAACAAAAAGTAAAGAAAAATACATAATAATAATAAGTTATTAGCAAGTCACTCATGTAACACACAAAGAAAAATTTGTAACGCTGAAAATATCATATTACGGTTTATTATTATTATGATTTAACACCTCCAGGAAGTCCCAAGACTCATCGAGGGAAAGTGTGCCAACAGCATCGAACGATTGGATTCCTTCCAACTACTAACCGCGCTCAAACTTGCTTAACTGAGCCATTAGTAGCAGAGGCTCTACCCATCGACTAACCTTTGACGGCTTTATGAATAGAAATAAATCTAGTTCGCACGAATCCGATTTCTTAAACCTAAAATCTGCCTATGGGATTGTCTCTGCATAAGGAAATTTTTTTCAGGTCAAATGAATACGAATATTTTCAAATCGCATTAAATATTGAGATGTATTTTAAATTTCTTTCATCTTTTATTATAAGGATTTAGTTCGATAATGAAATTACAATTATTTTCAAAGAATGCCAAACAACATAATTAATTAACTTAAGAAATACTTTAAGTTATTTGGCAAAGAATACGAAAAAGTGTTGAGACATTGTCCTCAGGTAGTTGTCTTTGTTAAAGATGGCTGACGGTCTATTCACCCCTTGCTCAGCAACAATTTTTTGTTATTGTTGCTTTTTTCTTTTCTTTTTTTTTTCCAAGAAGAAATCAACTGGAAAAAAAAATGCGAGAGTTTGCCAAAAATGAATTTTGTATTAATGTTATACTCATCTCATCACCGACAAACCAATGCAAATTAGCTGTTGTTATTATTTAAAGTTCTACCAAAAGACATTCGTCCATCTTGAGTCCGTGAAGTCTACGAATTACCGAATTCCTTGTATACAAGCAAAGAAACTAGAAAATGGGTTTGAGAAAATGGGTGCGAGGCTGATTTGATGTTTTCGAGTGGAAAACAACATCAGATTTAAATCAAGCCGAATACGATCACATCAGACCAAATGAACTGAATTATGAGATTTATAACAACAACAACAACAACAACAATAATAATAATAATAATAATAATAATAATAATAATAATAATAATAATAATAATAATAATAATAATAATAATAATATTTTATTGATTGCTAAAATATTTATACATACAATAAACATCTTGCGTGACATTGCATCTTATAATTTTACAGAGTTCAGCACTAAGTGCTGCAATTCCTACATTGGATTTCGATTAAATTTTTTAATACTTTTTTGCCTTTATATTATATATTTACAACACATGTTCTTCTAATATTAACAGTGAAGATTATACAAAATTTTTTGTATAATTTTTGATTTTATTTTTATTTTTATTTATTTATTATTTATTTATTTATTTTATTTTTTTTAAGTTTGAGAAAGAATGATTATACATACAAATTTCTGCATTTCCTTATAAGTATTACTTGTAAATGAGTGAGGCAAGTTAATCCCACCTACTTCGAAGCTTGGGTTAGCTTTTATGAAGAGAGTGGGATTTAGCCTTCACTATTTGTGTTGTTGCTACTGTTTATGTATGGGATGTAGGCATTGGATGCTAGTGATTTGTGATGTGTATATTAGTGTTAATGGTTTCTTACCTTTGTTGGTATATTTTCCAGAGTTCGTTTTTTAATGTTCTGTAGTTATCTACGTGTTTTAACTTTCTTGGTAGGTTGTTGAGTTGCGTGAGTATCTGATGTGATCTCACAAAAGAACCGTATGAGTTGTTGAAGGGTGTGGGGATGTAGAGGGTTGTTGTAGGTCGTGTTATACGGTATGTGTCTCTGTTGTTTCGATAGATGATGTTGAAGTAATTCCTTGTTAATGTCATGAAGTGTTTCAGGTTTTTAATGCTCAGAATTCTGTGTATCGCCATGTGCTTGTCGGATATTGGTTGCTGCGTGTAAGGTGTCCAGATCACTGTTGACACGATTTTCCTGTGTAGTGTTTCTAATTTTGTTAGGTGGCTGTTTGATGTATTTGTATAGACTGTTATTCCGTATCTGAGTACGGATTCGCAGATACCGTGATATAGGAGATTTTTTACGTTGGGTGGAATAATGTCTTTAACTTGGAAGAGTTTTGCTGCGATGATCCGTAGTTTGGTGTGTAGGTATTCTATATGTTTTGGCCATTTAAGGTGGGAATCTATGTAGAGACCGAGGTATTTTGCGTGTGTTACAGGTTTGATTTCGGAACATTGGCAGGTATTTTTGTTGTTAATGCAGCGGTATGTGTGACAATGTATCGATAGTGATGCGGGGCATATGATTCTTGGGTTGTGTATTATCAACATCTGTGTTTTGGTGCCGTTGATTAGAATTGTCGTTTTGGTGGAAGTATGTGGTGATTTTGTTTAGGTCTTATTGTGCTTTGCAGAGAGCTGTGTTAATGTCTGTGTGGATTGCTAATAGTGCAGTGTCATCTGCGTATTGAAATATTTGACTTCTTATGGATATGTTATGAACATCGTTAATGTATATGTTGAATAGAGTGTGTGATAATATGGCACCTTGAGGTACACCGTGTTTTACTTGTATACTCCGACTGTGATGACATGTACATATTTTTGTTACTTGTGTTCTGTTTGAGAGGTAGTTCTTGAACCAGGTATGCAGTGTTCCTCTTATACCTATTGAGTATAGTTTGGTGAGTAGTATGTCATGTTCAAGTGTGTCAAATGCTTTGGTTGGGTCCAGCAGTATAAGGACGACGTACTTGTTTTTGTCGAGAGCTTTGTTTATTGTGTCGGTGATGTCTTCTAATAAAGTAATGGTGCTTTTTGTTTTCTGAAAGCCGTATTGATTTTGTGAAATGAAGTTGTACTTCTGTAAATAGTTCTGTAGTCTGGTGTGTGTTATTTTTTCTAGAATTTTTGAGATGACTGGTAGTGTAGCTATTGGTCTGTAGTTCTGAGTATCGTTTCTTTTGCCGTGTTTGTATATTGGCGTAATTACTGCAGTTTTTAGTTGTTGCGGAATAATACCAGTGTCGAATATTATGTTCACGAGTTTCAAAAGTATTGGATTTATTAGATCAAAGTGTGTTATAAGGTCTTTGAGTCTTATTTTTTCTATTCCTGGAGTGGTCTTTGGTTTTAGATTTAGGAGTGCTTCTTTCAGTTCCTGTTTTGTTATGGGTGGAAAATACATCGCTTGTTGTTGACTTTGTGTTGGTAGTTTTTTGTTGATCGTTGGTAGTTTGTCTTTTTTGAGTTGTGTGATGTTGTTTGTGAAAGCATGGTTGAATGAGTCTGCTAGTTCCTCTTGGTTTGTGTCCTGACCGAAGCTTTTTGCAATAAAATCTTGTGCTGAAGTTTTCTTTTTTCGGGTTACTAATTCGTTGAGTGTAGCCCATGTTTGCTTAATGTTGTCGTTATATTCCATGAATTTTTGGAAGTAGTAGCGTCTTTTTGCCCTACGAATTTTTGTTGTTAGTTTATTTCTTGTGTTTTTGTATAAGGTTTGTAAATGTGTGTTACTGGGTAACTTTTTAAGTTTTTTCCATAGATTTTCTTTTTCAGTAATAGTATTTAGTATGTCATCATTTATCCATGGATTGTTGTCTGTTTGTCGCCTCGTTTGTGTAGGTTTTGTTGCTGTTTTGTATATTTCTGTGAACCTTAGTTGAAAAGTCTCGTATAATGTTACAGGATCGTTTATTTTAAGTAGGGAATTCCAG
The DNA here is from genome assembly GCF_054136105.1 of Typopeltis vanoorti. Classification (NCBI taxonomy): domain Eukaryota; kingdom Metazoa; phylum Arthropoda; class Arachnida; order Uropygi; family Thelyphonidae; genus Typopeltis; species Typopeltis vanoorti. The sequence goes on along the minus strand of NC_143549.1, from coordinate 156,099,090 downwards.
TCTGTATTTTTTACTTGGTTATCGACAATGCTCTTTAGTATGATCGAGTTTTGTCGACTTTTGTGGTGGTGGGAGGGGGGGAGGTAGGAAGCGTAATAAAACGAAGTTGAGACAAAGTAGTGATCGGCATTTTTTACGTTAATTACTGGTGATGTATATGTATGGATGGGAGCCCGTATATTGATATGATCAATGCATGATTGTGTTAGTGAGTTATTGAGTATTTCTTCTCTTGTTGGGGAGTTAATGGTAGGGTTTATGTTGTACTGACTTAGTATATCGAGATATGTGTTAGTGGTTGAAGAAGCGTGGTCAAGAGTATTTATGTTAATGTCTCCTATTAGGATGAGCCTGTGTGTTGTACGCGGTTCGATGCCGCTTAGCCATTTTCTAGCTCTTGAAGAAAACTGAGTGGATTATTATCTGGGGGTCTGTATATTGTGTTTATTGTGTATTTGATACTATTGTGGCTATTTGTGATTTCCAAAATTAGTGTTTCCGCATGTTCGAAGTGAGTTTGTTTTTCTGTCACATTGTATTTTTCTTTGATAAATGCCATAATGCCACCTCCTCTTTTATTTGGTCTACATAAGTTGTAGGTTTGATAATTATTTATGTTGTATGCGTAAATTTCTATGTCGTTTATTGCAACTTCGGTCAGTATTAGCGCATCTATGTTTATCATGGTATAATTAAGCTGTGTTATCAATGTAAGCCAGTGTTTTTTTATACTTCTTATGTTTGTGTGTATAATTGTGAAGCTGGTGTTGGTGGAAATGTTGTCTGACCATTTCTTCAAAGAGTCAAAGACCTTGAAATTTATGTTGTCTGACTGAATGTGTTCGCCTATGTTTGAAATCTCCATTATATGGTTTTTAAATGAGTTCTAATCTTATTCTTAAGGATGTAAAGAGTTAGTGTTTTATATTGGTAGGCTGTGTAAGTCGGATTCACTTGTAATTATGTATACTCGAGTGTTTTCATTCTTTCTCAAAAGTATCTGGGAATTCTTTGTCCACAGGAACTTGTAGTTTTTCTCTGTTTTTGTCTTCCTTGCCTGGTATAGAAGATTTTTGAAGTATGGAGTCCAGTGTTCTGTTATATAGATTGGTGTTGGGAGTTTCTTATCAGTTAGGATCGTTGTTGTCGGCCTTGTTTTCTTGCTTGCTGTAAGAATGGAGTCTCTCAGATTTCTGCTGGTAAAACGAGCGATGATTGGTGGCGGTCTCTCTTTATTTTTTTGTGGGCCTCGGTTGATATAGGTGATATCTGTGGTTGCGATTTGAATTCCAATTTTGCTGCCGATCAGTTGCATTATGTTGCTTAAGTCTTCTGTATTTTCTTTCGTTATTCCCTCAATTTGAAAATCTTTTTTTCTTTCTTTTTGTAGCATGTGTTCCATTTGACACTTGAGTGTGTTTACTTCTTTCCGCAATTCTTGATTTTCGCGTTGGAGTGTTTCTTGCGTTTCTATCGCTACCGTTAGTTTCGTCTTTATTTCTCGCACGGTTCCTAACATTTCTTCAGAGGTCTCGTTATTGAACTGTATGTAATGTTCATACTCCTCGAATTTTTTGTTAATTTGTTCCATGTGCGCATTTAATAAGTCTTTCACCATGAGTTTAAATGAATCAAAGTTATCTATAATTTTAGGATATAATAATAATAATAATAATAATATTTTTAAAAAATTATTTCTCAGATAAATTACATACATTATATGAACACAATTATGCCTAACAAATACTTTCTCGTACATAAAGTTTTTTTTTTTCAATAATATAATAACAATAACTGTTTACGACGTATATTATTATAAGTATATATAATGATGATTATTACAGATTTTTTCTTTGCAATTTTTACACTCTGTATATACAATATCAATGGATATAATCAGGGCCGGCAGAAGCGACCATGCAGTGCATGCGGGCGCCGCTACGAAGGGGGGAGTCGGGGCACGGGTCATTAGTTCATTTTTAAGAAACAAAATTTTTATCATAAAAACAAAAAATTCTTAGAATGATCAATATTAAAATAAATAAAGCCGGATACACCGAATAAAAATTTTAAAAAAATTGTATATTGCCGGCTGTTTACAATTTTGCAGCGAGAGCAGGCTAAATGCTTGCCTCCAGAATCTAAAGTGAAATGGTGAACTGCTTTTATGCGCAGAAACGAATTTTCGTACAAAACATTTGTTGCTACGTAACCAGTCGTATGGTACTGTAAAAACTCGATTGTAGCTTAAATATTCCAAAGCACATTACATTCGATTGTTTACTTAGGTTAAGTCGCATGTGAATATTGTAAAAAATAAACTTTGTTTGTCTCTGTGTAGTTTGTTTTAGATGTTATTGTAAATAACACTCTGGAAGTTAACTGTATATACTGCTTTAATAAGAATATGTTAGAGTATTAAAAATAAAGGCAATGTTTATATCGCCGAAGCTGCATGTAATATATCTACATGGCAGCATTAGAAAGATTGTTATTAAAATTTGTTTCTATGAGAAAGGCTTGCAAGCTCTAAGTGTAAACATCTCCTAAGTCAGTCAGAAAGGTTCAAACAACTTTCCGATGGCTGGCAACTTACAATTAAAAGAAAGCGGAGGAGAATAAAAGGTGTGCCGAACTTAAAACTTAAGATGAAAGAATCATACTGATTCTTTGGGGGTTGCCAAACTTTATGCAAGGTCTCAGAGGAGGTATAATAAAAAGGGACTGAAGCAAACAGAAGGGGCTGCACGGATCCAGAGATTGCTGCAGAAGTAGAGGGGGCCCGATTCCAGAGACATCCACAGAGAGACAGGAGAGGCTACCCTGTTCCAGACACTGTCAAAGAGGAGGCAGCTCGGTTCCAGACATTGCTAAAGCTGCCCGGTCCCAGACGTTGCCAAAGAGAGACAGAGCTGCTCGGTTCCAGACATCGTCAGAGAGCATCCCAGATCCAGACGTTTGTTGAAAGAGGAGTTTTCTGCTTCCGTAAAGGAGCTTCTCGATTCGAGACGTCGCTAGAGAGAAACGACTTCTAGGCCACAGACAGGGCTTTCAAATTGCCGAAAGGAGAAGTCCCAAACGCCGTAGAAGAGAAAAATTTCCAGTCCAGAGGGATCCTGATTGACAGTTAACAACAGTTTCATTTTTCTTGGAGGCAGCATTTTCAGTTTCTTAGAGGTGGCAATTCAAGCTACTTGAGACGGCAGTCGTCCAGGCATTTTCGGCGAGCCCAAGTAGAGGAGAAAAGGTGAGGCAAATTTCCCGAAGTACCTTCGCTCGATTTTCTTTTCGCCGTGGGAGAATAACATTTTTCCGGAACTGTACGAGTCCCGCTACATTCCCAATTGATACAGCCGAAGCCAAAATTCCAGATGAAGATCTGAGATGAAAGAATTGCCATACATCTTTTAGTGAAAGACTTTTGACTAATTGTGAGATACAGAGCCTTTGTAAGTTCAAAACTTTTATATAATTCCTCTTATAGTTGTATTAGAAAGACTTTTAAGATACATGTTTAATGTTTAATAAGGTTAAGAAGTGTCCTTAAGAGAATCAATTGGCATGTTAGAAGTTGATATCAAATTTGTAAAGATAACTTAACAGAGAGATGTAGGTAACCTCTTTGCGAGTAAGCTTGGAGTTTAATAAGTAAAATTTGTAAACTAGAGTAGATAACGTTTTGTGTTAAAGAAAGTATTTTAAAGTTGAAGAAAAAAGGTTCCAAATTTTGCTAAAGAGTTTTTATAGAAGGATAGAAAAAGCAATCTCCCTAATGTTTAAATTCGTGTACATTTCATACTAATGTAAATAAATGTTATTTCACTTTCTTGTAAACATAGCATGTAATAATATAAACAAGAGAGATTCTCAGAGAAAGAAAGCATGCACAGCTACATTAGAATAATGGAGAATAAAGTATAAAGTAAAGAAAAAAGACATCACAAGTAATTAATAGAAATTACAAGTATACAAAGTTAAAATAATAATAAAATTTTACAATGTCGCAGTAATGACAGGATAGCAACAGTAGATTTATAACAGCACGTATCTGAATAGGCTACTGACAGTAGCGCAGTACGGACTATTGTTTCGTCTCTGTGTCGTGTTGTGTAATAATTTCTTGTGGGTATAAAACAGAAATGGAATCAAAAATTAAAAAAGGTTATCTGGTGCACAAAATCGTAAGCGTCATGCTGCGAAGAAGCAGATATTAAGAAACAAACTGGGGCTCTTAATAAATTTGTTAAAATATTAAAATATTCTGATGCAGATTGTAACCAACTCGATACATCAGAAATCAGAGTTGACGAACCATGCACATTATCCAGTTTGAATGAAAGTACTATTACAACTGTTGAACAAGATAACAAGATGCAGGATTTAAGTGAAAAACAGTTAGGATTTAGTTGTAGTTTGACCACCAAACTAACACATTGTTAGTCTCTGTAAATTTAGAGGATCCAGGTGAATGGGGAAATATTGATGAAAAATTACGAGTTGTTTTAATTGAAATGGGGCCTGTTCAAAAGAAAAATATAATATATCCCAGATACATATGGTCGTAAATTTGGCGACACGTATTATAATAGAAAAATGGAAAACGGGGAGCTCGTGTCAAGAACATGGATCATTTATTCTGAAATTTTAAATTCTGTTTTTTGCTTTTGTTGCAAACTTTTCGCACCTACTGAATCAAGTAGTCTTGTAGAAGGTTATAACGATTGGAGAAATGTAAGTACAACTTTTCATAGACATGAGACTAGGTTAGCTCACATGAAAAATTTCTTAAAATGGAAGGAACTTGATAAAAATTTAAAAAACAAAACTACTATTGATTGCCAGAATCAAAGCATGTATGAAATGGAAAAGAAACATTGGACGAGTGTTTTAGAACGCTTGATTGAAATTATAAAATTCCTTGGTAGCCAAAATTTGGCTTTTCGCGGATCATCTAAATTATATGAAAGGAATAACGGCAATTTTTTAAAATTAGTCGAACTGTTTGTGAAGTTTGATCCCGTTATGGAAAATCATGTTAAAAGGGCCCTACAAGGAAACAATAGAGTACACAATTTGAGTAAAGACAGTCAAAATGAAATATTGGAAACTAAGTAATGCAATCAGCGATACAATTTTATTATCAATTCGAAAATCTAAATATTATTCCGTAATTTTAGACTTCACACCTGATGCAAGTAAAACAGAACAAATGACATTATTATTCGCTTTGTTTCCTGTGACAATGGAATTGTCAAGATCAGGGAAAACGTTTTAGGTTTTACAGATATATCAGATTCCACAGGACGTGGTTTATGTGCAACAATAGTGGAACAACTGGAAAAATGGAATATTCCCATTGAAGACATGCGAGGTAAAGGGTATGACAATGGGATAAAAATGAAAGGGAAAAAATATGGGCTCCAAAATTTGCTTTTGAACAAAAATCCTCGAGCCATGTGCTGCTCATACTCTAAATTTAATCATTAACGATGCAGCCAAAGTGAATGCAGATACAATTAGTTTCTTTGCAATTATTCAAGAAATTTATTATAATTTCTTTTCATTCTCTTATAAAAGTTGGGCCTTTTAAAGTTCGTAAAAAATTTAACATTGAAACAGCCATGAGAAACGCGTTGGGAAAGTAAAATTAATGAAATCCGCCCTCTAGGAGAAATTTATGATGCACTTTTTGAAATTTTAATAAAGAAACTCAGCATGAAGCACAAACATTATGTGCTAAAATGAAGGACTATAAATTTATTTGTTCTCTTATAATTTGGCATGATTTACTTAACAGAATAAACCCTGTGTGTAAAATGCTTCAAGACAAAAATATGAACATTACACTTGCTTTAGAATCTATCCAAAACTTAAAAATATTCTTACAAGAGTATCGATCAGATACAAATTTTAAAGTTCTTTAAAACATATTATGATAATTTCAATTTATTGTATAGATTACTACAAATTAATAACGAAGATTTACGAAAAAATTGTGACGATTTAGAGATCCTCTTGATGGACGGCGACAATAAAGACGTAAATGCAATAGAACTATATGACGAATTATTGCTTTCCGGGATATTTTTCGAAAGGATAATTTAAATATTCAAAACCCTTTCGATATTCTTAATTTTATTGTGTCCAATAATTTATCTTTCCCTAACTTTTCGATTGCTTTAAGAACACTATTAACCTTACCTGTTAGTGTAGCGAGCGGTGAACGTTCCTTTTCCAAGTTGAAATTGATTAAAACCTACATAAGAACAAGTATGTCAGAAAAAAGGCTTGTTAGTTTGGCGTTAATAGCTATTGAAAATGATGTATGTGCGGAATTAGACGTTAAGATCATTATTTCTAATTTGGTGAATATGAAATCAAGAACCCTAAAATTTTAATAAAATAACTTTCAAGTATATTTATGTAATTTAATTTATTTTCTGTTATTCTGTAAAGATTTTATTTTTTGAATACTTATATTAATATTAATAAAATGTTCTAATTATTATTTCTGAATTCTTTTCTTATTTTCTCATCTCTCTTGAGTTTCTTTTATTTTCCTAAAAGATAGTTCCACTTATAAAAATTATTAAAAAAATTTTACAACTTACTAAGAATTTAGTAAAATGCAAGAATTTTTTGAACTTTAGTTCAAATAAATTTTAACTTTAATTAAAATTCATTTTAATTTTGTTAACGATTCGAGTCGGTGAGAAGGCTATAATCCCTGTATCATTATATTCAACGATTAAAGTGAAGTGGCTTTATCGAAATTTGCTTTAACTTTTGAGAATAACTTTTGAGAATTTTTTGAATATTCGAGTTATTAATGATTATTCTGCCTAGTCAACACCCCCGGTTCGTTACATTTAGCGAACCAACGTGTGGCTGTTCTGTCAAAATTTATTTAAGAAATTGCAAATAATTTAAATTTTTATTATCGTAAAAGAACCACACAGGCCTGTATCGTTACAGAGGCGCTTAAATAGACATTGTATGCGGGCAGCAAAGACCCTAGCGCCGGCTCTGGATATAATCACTCTATATTTCATACTTTTGTTACAGTTATTACATACATTACAAACATTTGATTACATATGATACATTACTTACATTTGTTTACATATGATACTTACATTTCATACATTTGTTTGCATGTAATACATACATTACATACATTGGTTTACATGTGATATGTACATTACATGCATTTGGTTACATATGATACATTTTGGATGAAAACTAATTTCTCTGCTTTTCACCCTCGAAGCTTATATGTAAGCTTATCTGAGGATGACACCAGTTGGTTATTATTTATTGTTTTTTTCTTGCTGTGTTGGGAAGCTATGAAATCTATGATTGAGAAATTCGCGCACGCACACACACACACACACACACACACACACACACACACACACACACACACACACACACACACACACACACACACACACACACACACACACACACACACACACACAATAATATTGACCTTGACCCCTTGAGTCCTTGACCACCATCATAAGATAGTGGTCAAGGAGTCAATTGCTCTGGAGAAGACTTTTGTCTTCTCCAGCGCAAGGGATAATTGCTAATTTAAAAAGCACGCCCATAGGTAGGGATAATAATTGATTCAACCTCTTCGTATGACTTTAAATCCGATTGTATCTGGATCATTGAGAATTAGCTGCAGCTGCATACTGCACGCACAACCTTTACGGAAGTCTCCTATCTTTTTCGAGTATATATATGGTTTGACTGTTACTTGGTCAATCTAACCAATGGTATGATAAACTATGACGACATCTTGCTGGAAATCGATTCTAAGTCAAGCCCCATTTGAAGTATTGTATGTACATTCATTTAGTGTATGTCGTGGCATATAAAGGCAGTATGCAAGAAAAACGTCACTAATAGAATGCTTCGTAGACTGCACTTTATGATTGCCTGGGATAATTTCATGATTTTTTATGTGACCACCCATAAAAATATTGTAAACGTATAATATATTAGTACCTTGAGTGGGCTGAGATTATTTTACATGTTATATTTGTTATAATCATTCAATATTTTTTTCTTAAAGCATGTCAACATGAAAGACCGTTTAATCTCATTAAACAGGTGGATTGTACAACTTAAACAACAATTTGAAGATATTCACCGACCATAATTTTCAAGCTTTCTAATCCTTTTTTGTGGGGAGGGGAGGTTGGAAGAATATCAAACTGTCCTCAGGATACAGTATTTTTCCACTTGTTTATTGAAAATCATACCTTTCCACCTTGTTATAAAAATGTAAAATCGTTTCTACGGATTTAATGGACTGCATTGCATTGCTCATTGTAGGAATGTGCATAACCATATAATGACGACAATGGCATTTGAGAGCGAAGCCAAGGTTAGAGGCTTCGATCGACAGGGATATTGTTGTTTCTAGGAGACACGATTCGGTGGTTTAACCACATGCCGCGAAACCCTGCAGCGCGAGGAGACTAAGATCTTGGTTCCGAGTGAAAGCCTTATGCAGCCCTATGAAAACCTAAAGTGGCTCATGAAAAGCTTTTCTGAAGCCGGTCAAGAATCCTAATTTCAAAGCTGTTTCTTTTGTTATTTAATCCTATCCACTAAAGGCTGTTAGTTAATAGTATGCTGGGTATGTGAGCGGGTCGAGCTTGGATTAGATAATCGAAAGTCATGCTCTAGAGACCAAACATGGAACATTTTCAAGATATTTCAGCCTCCAATAAGAAAGATGTGGTGCTCACACAGAGTGATGAAATTTATCTATCACCTGAAGACATTTACGAAGCATCCAGCAGACAGCACCTTGGTTTAAGAGCGGATACGCTTAACCACTTGGCCAAATAACCAAGCCGATATTTGAAGGGAGCTGAGAATTTACTAAACAGGTGAATTATTGAATTATCATTATCATTATTATTATTATTATTATTATTATTATTATTATTATTATTATTATTATTATTAAACTATAACTGACCAGATAACACTTAAAAAGAAAAAGTCCACACATAGCTTGGACAATACATCTTCAGCCTGCAACTAAAATCGATTTACTTTACGAACATGAGTGCTTATATACCTGGATATTTACTTTCCCCCTTCTCTCTCTCTCTCTCTCTCTCTCTCTCTCTCTCTCTGTGGGGGGGGGGGGAGAAAGAGAGTGAGAGAGTTCATGGAGAGGCATCTAGTACTTAAAAATGCCCTACTCTTACCTTACCTCACGACAGTAATTTTCAACCTATGGGGAGCCCCTCCTTTGGGGACGCGAATAAAGTATGGAAATCAAAGGAAAAACTGAAAAACTACTTTATTGAAACAAAAGCATTTAATGAAACTATTTATTAATACAAAAACAATATAAAAACAAAAACATAAAATACACTCTGAAAATAAAATAATAAAATCCACTGTACTAAATAAACTAGTTATGCCTATGGGAACATATCAATATTACAAAATATACCGAGCAACTAATTAAAACTAAACAGTAACAATGAATCTAAAAATTAATGGCTTCCTTGGGCCTGTGTTAGCGAACAAAGCTTTTGCAAAAGGGAAGGTGGGGGAGAGCACCACAAAACTAATATTAAAAAATGGGGCACACATGAAAGAAGGTTGGGAAACACTGCCTTAAGGTGAAAATAAACATAAAAATTAATATAATATCTTATATAATGAGAATAAATTCTCATTTTATTGTATTGTTTAATGATATATCAAAACAGAAGTGTAGAGGAGGAAATGAGTAAGTACAAGGCGATCTGCTTCCTTTAAGGAAGGAAGGAAAAAGGCCCGTTATATAAGCTTTGATTCTAATTGCTGACTACAGGAAATTTTTCCAGGCCTTTTTTCGGCAGATTCTGAGTTCGTTGATCTTTTTCACAGGCAAGAAGGGATTCTTCTCCTAGAAACTTGGGTTTTTAACTCCAAATAGACCGTATAACTCACACTGTTTCAGACATAAAATATACCGCTTAGACTTAAGAACAAAAAGTTGGTGATACTTATCAGCTGATCTCTGTCCTGAAATCATGATTCATTGATAACTTGAGCTTACCTTCAGTGATGACTGGGTGTAGGAATCGGTTATCTTCAAAAGTTCTCTCTGGCTATTTTCTTTGGGAGAAAAGGCGTGAGGTGTTTCTAAATTTCATTTTATTTTAATAATAATAAAAACTATAGCAAATGCATGAGAATGAAGTAAGTATTGCTGCATGGAATACTACTTACAACGCCGAATACTTTTAATTTAATATGACTATTTAGATTTTTCATAACTATGCATAATAAATATAAAAATGAGGTAATATTATGTGTCATGCACATAATATTTGTGTATTACAAGGATTTTATATTTGTACATAAGAAAAAGGCATAAAATTATGTCGACAGACACAAAATAAAGTTATATCAGGTGCTGAGAACTGGATATCTACTGCTATCAGAATCATCCGGTTTACCCAGCTTATCCACTCCTTTCTAGTTCTTAGAATCGGTAGAGAGTGGGTAAGCCGGAAGAACCGCTTTCTGTATATGTATGCATAGTGAGTCAGGAGGAATCTATAACTTAGAGAGTTTATAGTAGAAGTCTTCTTGAGTAAAAAACTTCATATGAATATGAGTTCGATGAGAAGTCACAAAGCTTTAACCATTGGGAAAATTTAAAATAAATAAATAAATAAACGAATCTTATTTTCGGCTTAATTATATTTTTGTAAAAAAAAAATAAAATAAAATATGCAAAATAAAAATGAAAAGGATTAAGACGACACACACATATTTGTTCAATAATGTACAATTCATGTTTACAACAGATGGTTCTCAAAACACAACACTCTTGGCCTCGATGCACAGTGCAATTCGTCTCTACAGGCGCGCGTAGCTCACGGGTACTCTCTTTAAACGGGACAACAGCGGAAACATTCCCGTCTGGTAAAGTAAGATTGGAAGAAAAGAATACTCTTTTGTAAGAAATAAGAACAGGAATTTGGAGTTGCAAAGTACCAAGTTACCAAGTCAGTCAGGACCGCCTGAAAAATGATTATGACTTCATGTTATTCAGTTATTGAATAGAAAGGAAGAAATATGGACACAATGCCAGGACAATTACGATATCTTAGAGCCTAGAGAAAGACCTATGTTAGAAGAAAATCGAAATTACAGGCGGATTTCTGTAATGTAACATGAAAAAATGAACGGATAGCCTTAGTTCTAAAATAGCACAACTTGAAAATTATCTTTTTTAAACCTGTGAAAGAAAAATTTCACCATTGTCCAAACTGCTACATCCACCTTTTAAGAAACCAGTCCTCTGTAAGATATTCTGTTCCTGTGGATTATGTGTGACAAACAGGTTGTTCATGGAAGATTCATATTTTGCAGAACTTATAAGGGATGTACAGAAAAATTGCGCACAAAGAAGTCTAGCTTTTCACATAACAAATGAAGGACACGAAGTAGTTTGGCAAAAAATAAAAAATAAAATAAAATAAAATAATAATGATGATAAATAATAATAATAATAAATAAAATAAAATAATAATAAAAGAAGTTATTCTATACATTGAATTTCATAGTCACATTCATAAATTTAAGGAAACTTTACATATAATTCGACAGCTAACATAGCGCAACAGAAATCAAAGTATTATTCTTAACCATATATGGTCTTCTCAGAGTTATAAGCCATTTGAACTTTACAAAGTTGAAGTGTGTTATGCAATATGTTACCCAGATTACCAATGATGCAATGTCTATCGTTGTATTTTTATAATTAAATTCCTTGAACCTTTTTTTTTCTTTATTAACATATGTAAGATATAATTTGCTTTTTTTATTTGATATCTTTTCAATACTTTATTTTCATTAACGATGAAACATACCAGAGCATGTGAAAAATTTGTTTAATTACTAAAAGTATATATGCTCATGTAGCTTTTCCAGTTATTACTTCAAGTTTAACATTGCCCTATAAAAAAATACGTGTTGGCATACTAAGCATAAACAAATGAGAATTTACTTATACTTTTTTTCAAGTCTTCATTTATAGTTGATATTAGCTGTATCTTTGATTTAGAATCAATAAAACTCAGAAAGCATACTGCTGGAGTTACTTGCCTTAGTATACTTGTTTCAGAGAAGAAATCTCCTGATGGAATCGTTCTCTATCTTCTTCATTGTCACTTTTAATAAATTCGTAAAAACTGGCTTTAACAATTTAGAAAAAAATCCATGTTTTTTTTTTTTTTTTTTTTAGTATCATTCAGCGTTATAACGAGGACATAGACTAAGATCCGGTACTCTTTTTTTTAAAATAATATTTGATTTTATAGCAATAATCCGATAATTTAAATATTAAGATTTAGAAAATATTATTTACAGTTGTTATATATTATTAAGCTATTTTTTTATGAATTTATAAGTCGCCAAAGGAAGAACGAAGAGGATAGCAGGACAGGAAGACGAATAAAACCTCGTAGCGCTCGGTCAGTTATTTTTATTATTTATTTTTTAAATTTAGTATTGGTTGGGCCTAGGGTTGCCATATTTTGGTAAGTCCAAAGAGGGACACACTTATCGAATATGAAAGTCTTCCTCTCCTCTAAATGTATAAAATGAAAAAGCCAAAGTTGAATATGTAATTCTAACCTTATAAAATATTAAAAGATTGAATACATTGGTACCGGTATTAGTGATTTATTAATATTTGTATATTAAATATATAAGTTGTTCAGCTTAGGTGTAATTCGGGACGCTGAAGATTTTCTTAAAATTCGGAATGTCCCGCCTAATTCGAGACAGGTGGCAACCCTAGTTGGGCTGCTGGTATCGTTTTAAGATGTCATCAAAAGAACTTGTCCTTCATAAATTGTAAGAATTTGTAGGCCAATAAAAATGGCTTCGTTAATATTTAAACCATTTACAACTTGGCCTTCAATGACAGAAAAACCATCGTCATTTTTATTTAAAGCCTTAATAAATGTTTTCTTGCGACCGAGTTTAATGCGCAACGGTGGAATTGGAATTTCATGAGCTTCAAAAAACTGACGCTTTTCTTCCTTGACACTAAACACTATCGAACCAGTCAATTTCTAATCTCATAATGGCAGCCTTTACCTCCCACTCTCATAAAAAGCAACAATATTTCGTGAAGCCCAGTTCCATAATCATTAATTGTGCTGTCGCTTCGAGGTTATACTATCTGCATTCATTGTTATATTTAAGAAGCAAAGGCATATTCTTATAATATTGCCTTCATATGGTTAACACGTGTTACTGGCATAAAGGAATGATTGTTTCCATAATAAAAGAGCGACCTTCTAAACTAAGCTTTGATATAACTGTAAACAAATAGCATTCATTCATCGGGATTCTCCACAGCGCTTACATTAATGCATAACATTGTTTCAAAACACAAGGTTCACCATTCACAGGGAAAAATAATAATTTTGTTTATTTTCAAAACGAAGTGAACTTTCCGATTATTTTAGAGAAGTTTCAACCTTCTATACTAGTTTCTAAGATTTCACTTTGTGTTTTGGTAAAATTCAGATCGTTCACAAACCCTACATGGATTATCAAAAGAGATGCTCGCGTGATGGTGCATCTCTTCATCCATGTCTCAGGTGCTTTAGAAACTTTTATTAAATTATTATTATGAGTTACTAGTTTCATAGCTGATAGCAAGTTTGGGCATTTTATTATGCTTCTATGCTGAAGAGAGGTTTATAAAACAAACACATGGTCTCCAGGCTTCATTCATTTCACTAGGACAGTAAAAGGCATTGAGAGTAAAAAGTTTTACTTTTAACGATTTTCTTGAACACCGTGTACACCTACTGCTGCACAGTATGTGGAGAGTCCAGATAAGTCTTGATCTTCCATTTAGTCCTAACGTTTTGAAGATGAAAGTGCAGCCGATCTACACCCTTCAGCCATTACTTACTGCTCGAGTATATTAATGAATTGAGACTTTCAGGGAAGAGATTATAGAAGGCAAAATGCCATCAGCTCCACTTCTTAAAGTTTAACAGCTGCAGGTTATATCTGAAACAGTGTTTCAGCGGTCCTTTAGAAGCAAACATTATTTCCACAGATATAAAAGGCGACCATTTAATTAATATTTAATTAAAAAATTAAATAAACCAATTTGCCAATTTTAAGTAATAGGTAAAAAGCCTGTGTAGCTCAGTGGAAGTGACCTTGATTATCAGAGTCATAACTGCAGTAAAAGCACATAATAAATCATACCATGGATATGCAATTGCTTTTCTACAAAAGTGCCTCCCTGACAAGGTCATCAGCTCTCTTCCTTCGATCAAAAAGAGACCACCCAGAATGTTCACCGAAATGGCTGAAGGATACTTGATTTACAGAAAAAAATTACGGCATTGAGAAATTACTATATACGAAAACAAGAGCAATATATGCAAAGCTAACTAGAACCATTTTTCCAATACCTCAGCATCGAGAACAAAAAAGAGGGGAGAGCAAACTAAGTGCAGTGTTAATATATTTCGTCTTCCAATAAGTCCGTTCTACAAAACCTTTTTCTTTAAAGTTCATCATGCACGTTTGCCAACCAAAATGTGGGTTGTAGCAAAAGGAATACCACTAGATGGTCTTGCAATCTGTCAATTCTGCAAAGAGCCAGAAACACTTTATCACATGATGATTTATTGTAAAAATGTAGAAGAAATCTGGAGTCTTGTGAAACAATGGATGCCACAGAATCAAATAATTAATGAAAATCTAATATTTTGGTTAAACAAAAGAAACTTAAGCAGAGTACAAACAGTCATAATTATCATAACAATGATAATATCTGGACATACAGGCGTGACCATATGCATGACAGAACAAGCGGTGAAAACATCCAAACAAAATTCAATAGATATTTGCAAGATGTCATGAGGAATTCTATCTATCCAACTGAAAAGGATGAACGCAGAGGAATGGGAATCCTTGGGAATTCACTTGCATCATGCTACCCTTCAGATAGCTGAACACGAAGAACATTCATAATCATATATATATATATATATATATATATATATATATGCATATATGTATGTGTATATATGTAGTCTTTCTTCTGGTGGTGGGAGAGGGACAGGGAATCAATTATCAGGAATGCTAAGTGAACTTTAAGAACTCGAAACATGTAATCAAATAATGGAGTGGTAAAATAGCTAACAATTAAAATTGTTAATAACAGTAATACAAAGGTATTGAGATTTAAAAACTGAATGTAATTAATAATGTAATATCATGTAACTGTTCACTGTTAAAGGCTATGGGAATTAATTTCACAAATTGAATTACTTGTAACAAATGGTAATATACTCTTAAGGAAGTTGAAAGCATATGCAAACATATGATGAATATATCTATCAATTATGTATCTCTTTTACTGTTATGTATTTATTTTTATTTGTATAATAACAGTAATACAAAGATATTAAGAGTTAAAACCTAAATGTAATTAATTGAAATGTCATCTCATGTCATGGATCCCTGTTAAAGACTATATGTAGTATTAAGGGTATTACCATTTGTTACAAGCAATTCACAAAATGAATTGCTTGTAACAAATGGTAATACCCTTAAGGAGGTTAAAGCATATGCAAATGTATGATGAAAATATATATCAATGATGTAGCTATTTTACTACTGTGTATTTATTTTTATTTGTATAATAATAGAATTACAAAGGTATTAAGATTTAAACTTGAATGTAACTAATTCAAATGTCACGTAACTGATCCCTGTTAAAGACTACGAGAAGTAAATTCACAAAATGAATTACTTGTAACAAATAGTAATACAGTACCCCTAACGAGGTTAAAACAAATGTAAATATATATCTACTTATGATGTGTTTAATTTTACTACTATGTATTTATTTGTTATTGATCTGATAACAGTAGTACAAAGATATTAAGAGTAAAACCTGAATGTAATCTGTATGCATATATCTATTTATGATGTAAATATTTTACTACTATGTATTTACTTGTTATCGTTTTAATAAAATATACTCAGTGGAAGTGGCGCTTGGCCGCTCGAAGTTAGACCTAGGTTCTAGTCTAGTCGCTGACTGGAGCCTATCTTCGACCGGTTCACGAGTTAGTCGATCTCTGGCACGGGAAAAGGGGGGGGGTTCCTCCCGGAAACTCGGGTTTTTCGTCCCGTAAACTCAAGAAAATCGACCATAGTACCCACATTATTTCAGACAGTAACATATCTTGTTAGGGTTAGGTACCAAGAGATGGCAGCACTTGTTTGCCAGCCTCTTCATCGGTGGCTTCTATAATTAGTGATAGACATGGGCCAGCTATCTCTGATTGGCTACCGATGGAGACTGAACTGCCCATTCAGTCTCCAAAAGCTAGATAGGGTATAACGGCTAACGCCTACTCCCTATTAGGGAATAAAAGGAGTTAGCTGATTTTTAAGGTAAAAAAAGTCCTCTCTCTTTTGTATGTAATTCATTGAAGCAAAAATTATATTATGTAAAATGAGTTTAATATTATTGACACAAAAGAGACATGCAACACGATCATATGGGTGCAATACAACATTCACTGAGAACCAAAAAAAAAAAAAAATCTAATAATCTGGATGATAGATTACTGATATTGGAAAGACAAAGTTACTTTTAACAGTGCCTAGTTGTTATTATTAATCTGCTGTTTCAATTGAGTCCTAGAAGTTATCATAACAGGGTACTTTTATCTCTTACAATGCCTATCATATTTCTCTTTGAAATCATTCACGAGTTTGTCTGGTAACAAATGTCACTTACTAGCCCCCAAAAAATGAAACTTCTCATGCCCATTTTCAGGGATTACTCTTTGTTCTTTTTCCTCTCACCATAATGAAAAATTTCCTAAATCTATGGGGTAAAATCATTTTATTAACTTACTTCTATCATATTCTTCTTTATCGCAAATTTGCTAAACTGTAATCCACACTCCACTCACACTCTTTCTACATTGTTTTGAAACTTAAAAGCCTCAGATCATACAGAGAAGAGCAATATGTATGCTTTTGATTAACTTTGGCTCTGTTCCTCTATACACTCTGAGAGTACATCAGACACTACTAATCAATAGAATTTTGATTTTATCCTTTGACAAATAAGGTGTGTACAAGAAAATGCTGTTTGTGGTTTATTATTGTTCACTGTAGTTTCTGGTAGTGAGAGACGCAATCAGAATCGATTATTTTAAAAAGATTTTCGAGAGATGTTCCTAAAATGAAGGACTATCGTTTCGTTATTCATTCTTAGAAATTGCATTTTTAACTTTCGATAAATTCCTTTTTGTCCCACTAATTTCCTCTTCCTTTATAAGCACATGATAAGCAAGATTAGAGTCAGTGTAGTTCACAATAGCGAATAAGCATCTAATTAATTTATCAAATGACGGTTTGACTGTTTTGTAAAAGCCAAAGTTTGAGTTTTCAAGGGGGTAAAAAAGCATTGCATTGTTTTTTATGATTCTGTCACGGAAGCATATGTGTAGAAATTTATTAGTAATTCATTAGTAAAATTTCTTAATAGTTAGTTGTCAAAAGTGTAACATCGTTTCACAAAATTTATAGAATAGTTTCGGCTGCACTTATACTTTTCCCAAGGCGGGCGGGGCCGAGGTGCTGGAGTGCTCCGGGATCTATCCCTCATTTTTGGGGCAATTAAATCGGCCCTAATTTTTCGGGACCCCAAGCTAGAGCCTCGTGCGCTTATCCATAAATACAGCACTGAGAATAGCTTTTTATTGATAAAGTAAACAGTAATCACCAAGTCGCAAGTAATATGCATATCGTGCAACCATAGAATATTTATTCTTTGAGAGGCGAAGATACTTTTAAATATTCTCTGTTGACATTTCTCTTGGATTATGCGGGATGTCTTCTTGTGGTATGTGACAGGTAATACTATCTCATAAGAAGAAGACATCCCGTATGGTATGTGATAGGTAATACTAGCAGGTGCATATGGAAAGATTGAAATAATATACAGGGTGTCCTAAAAAATGTATACACATTTTGATGTATAGCGAACATAAAGCACAGACATTAGAGGGTAAATATCTTGTGATGCTCCTTATGTGAATTAACAAACATTGGCATTTGAACATATTTATCAAAAAGAAGAGTTATGGCCTTCCATTTAATTTACATTTTGTGCAAATCAGCAACTGGTGATTTGCACAAAAGTCCCTTAGCAGTATATTTCCAATTGGAAATTGGAAATATACTGCTAAGGGACGTGTGAGTCCCCATATGTTAAAAAATATTTGACGTGATTAGTACCAGTAATCCTACTGTAACCGACTTTCTGCTTTCATTTTTTTCTCATTTGAAGCAGTCGGCCAAAGCAGGCCTGGTTGGCCGAGTGGTTAGCGAATCCGCTTTCCAGTCAAAAGGCTGCGGGTTCGAATCCCGCCATGGGCATGGATGTTTGTGATTGTCTGTGAAAAATACTAGTAGTGGTGGTGGGCGGTAGATGGCGGTGATGTAGTTGTGAATTGAGTGATGGATACAGAGCGCTGCAGAGTAGGTGACCTCCCTCGATGAGTCTTTGGACTCCCTGGAGGTGTCAGTAATAATAATTATTATTACTGACTAATAATAATAATTATTATTATTATTACGTGACACCTCTAAGGAGCTACCATCTGTAAATTACGTGCTCTCATAGCCGATTTGCCTGTATGAGGGATGAAAAACCCGAGTTTCAGGGGGGAAAAAAAAACTGCTACATCCGTATAAGCTCGGTTAACTCCTTCAATGGAAAAAGCCCATATAAAGATTCACATTGTTCTACCAATTGCGCTAAGGAAGCATTAATCCAATGTGAATGAAAGAAAGAACCATCCTGGTTAGCCGAGTGGTCAGCATATCAGCGCTCCAATCAACATGCTGTGGGTTCGAACTCGTCTTGGGCATGGATGATTGTAACTGTCTGTTGGTGGAGATGAATTTCAGCAAGTGTGAGACACTGCTGTGCTGACAGGCTTATTGGAAGCCTGAAGTGGCTTGAAAAAAATTCAGTGTTTGGTCTCCTAGAGCAGGGTTTCCAGATTAGGTAAAAAGTAAATTTTAAAAATTAACTAACAAACAGAAAAAAATCCTTAGTTCATCACAACCTTTCGTGGATGGGAGTTACATAAAATGAATCTGTTAATATATTAATATAATCCATATGGAAAATATAAAATAAATACGCTATTGCAACACTGAAGTAAATTAATTCAAGAATAGGAAATGTTAATTCTTTTAACTTATTGAATTTCTAAGGTTCTTTGATGCAAGTACTATTTCTTCCACTATTTTTCTGTTCCGAATTCTCCCTGTCAGATTCAGGAGTCCCATCTGGGGCAAATCTCTTTTCGGATATTATCCGAAATTATTCGATATGGTTTTCCATGTGTCGAGCTATCTCAGTCTGTACTCTGATATCACTAGTTAGTAGAGAGGATATACAATTGGTCGTTATGTTTTTTTTTTTTTCTTCACTCTATTATTGTGTTATCATCTAACAGGTTCAAAGACTTTTCGGATCACATTTTTAAAAGTCTGAACAAGGTTTTTTCATCTTGGTGCATTGCACTTGAGACTTCTTCTTCATATAAAATAATAGGCCCATAATTATTTTGTTTATTTCTATTTAAGCAAAAGATTCAGATCTAATTTCTAATATCAATATCGTGATTCCGCTTTCACCGGTGTAAATTTTATTGTCTCATGAAGTATTCAGAGTTCATTTAATACTTTCTCTCTACAAGGTTTTCACTATGAACGCTTCAAACGTTTTTTTTTTTTATCATCTATAAATAAAATGTGGGGAGACTGATTTTTCCCCATTTATAAAGATTCTTTTTAGTGTAACATTAGATAACATTAGATAAAATTTGTACAATGTAATTTTCGCATTCTTATTTATTTCCTTTCTGTATATCTATTAGTACGATAAGTGAAATGTCAATTAAAAATCCTAATATTTCTCAGTCACCTACATATTATATCTCTCGGTCATCCCTCAGAAATTTTGTTCCTGTGCACTATTTTTCTATTTCACATTGGCTTGCATACACAATATCTGCTAACCATAATAATTATTATTTTTATGAAACTTCATACACATTAGAAATGCTAAGTATATTATTTATTGACCGTTTCAGATTTTCTTTGCAGTGAGGGAAAAAAAATATATATATATAATAATAAATAATTTGTGAGTTCATAGGCATTAATTTAAATACATGTATAAAGTTGCCACACGCGCAGAGATATGCATTTCTTTATATAGGAATCGATATGAGAAAAATAACATAAATGTTCACTAATGAATTAATTTAATCACTTTTATAAACTTTTAAAAATTTCTGATAATATTATGCATATATTTTTATGAGAAATGCAACTTCCGACTTCTGTATTCTAATGGAAAGTAACGTTAGTATCATTCTGGTAATACTGTGACCCCCTCTGATGATACAAACGCAATACAACCGGCTAGAACCGGATCCAGTAGTTCGCGCCAATTTGAAGAGAGAAGCACGTTGTTACCGTTCTCGTACTTTGTTCTGCGTCTAAGCGTATCTCGTCGGCTGCTCTGCTCTTAGTGCTCCACCGTTGCTGATAATAGAAATGGCGGCTAAGCGAGGAAAGCGTGGTCGTACTACGGCAAACAAAAAGTCAAAATCCGCAGAAAAAAAGACTGCTGAAATTAAGGAAAATCAGGCCGGATCAGAAGAACAAGACAGCCAACCTGAAGGTGATACTAAAACAAAGGCTAGTAAACAGGAGAAACCGGACGCTGCTTCAGACAAAGAGGTGAAGACGGATAGTGAAGCAGGCGAAAGTGGGCAAGGGGATGCCGAGACCAAAGGCGGCCAAAGAGGAAAGCGAAAGCAAGCACAGAATGATTCTGATAAAGCAGGTGCCAAAGGAAAAAGGGCAAAGAAAGCCGCTTGAGTCACTTGTAAACGTGAAGTTGATTATTGGGTGAGTAATTTCGAAGATTATTGAAATCGTTGTTTGAAACTAATTATATACCGCAACTGTTGAAAGTGTGCGTAGTGGATGGCTTTTGAATAGAATCGTATAGAATGTGACGAAAATAGTTTTTATTTATTATCCTGTTGTTTTGCATTACTATTTCTTATTTCCATATATTTATAATGTCGGAAAAAACTTTTCTTTAGGATTAGTCAGCATCAAGTAACAACCTAAATTAATACGAATGAGCAGGCGAAGGTAATGCCGTTTATTTTTGCTTTGAAGAGTACTGATAGGTGTTTCTTTTCGTTACTCGTTTGTAATTGGTCTGTTTGAATTCAACATTTCATGCTTATATTGCCGCTGGCACTTACGTTTATATATATCAAGCAATGGCGTCCAAGCACAAAAGGGGGTCTTCTTGTTCTATCCACAGTCAACATCGTGGTGGTAATTTTATGGTAATATATTTTAAGTATGAGATTTTGCGATGAAGTTGTAATGGTAGACCTTCCACCCCCAGTTCCAAGTGTTTTCTCGTGATTGGCGAAAGATTGTGACGTCACAGCATCCGTTGAGACCCAATGAAGCCATTGGTGTTGAGAGGTCGTTCACCTGATTTCTATAAATATCTGGTTAGAAGAGATGTAGTTAAATTGTGTATGTATTTCATATGATAAACATTTTGGCAACCTTTGGAAACGAATCTTACCACAATCCCTGAAAGTTTGTTGTAATATATTAAAAAAAAAAATGTAGATTTGATTGTGTATAGGCTATTTGCCGTAGTTCTGTAGTCTTAATGGGTCACTAAACGGGTCACTTCAACCCCATAAACGGGGTATATGGTGTTGGAGTGCATTATATGTTGTGCTATTCAATTGGAATTAGTAATAACTAATGAATGCGTGAAAACCAGAGAGTACGTTATTTTCTTGATTTCACTTCATGCTTAAAAATTATTATTATTGTTATTATATGGAGTCAGAAGACTCATCTTGGGAGACCCACATTAACCTTTTTTCACACAATACCTGTCATATTTCCTAAATTCATTTATTCTCAGGGTGCTCACAACTGTCTTTGGCAGTCCATTCGAGTTTTTCGCCACTCTCCAAGAAAACTGGTCTGGACATCCTTGACACAATTTCCAAGGATGACCCTTATTCACTCTGTCTCTCTGCTCATCATGTATTAAAAAATTTTTCAGTAAAAGTTTATAGAAAAAAAGAACCATTTAGTAAATTTTAGTAACTAAACTGGGAAAAGCTGTCTAGTTGGAACGTGGAAAAGAGAGAGAGAGAGAGAGAGACATTCAGTCTATCCTCATGGAGCATTCCACAGACCTTTTGCCAGCTTGGTTGCTAATTGTAATAGAAAAATTAACAGCAATGTTAAATTAATTTAAGAATAATAATAAAAACGTTTTAAATTTTTTTATTTAGTGTATTAATTAGTATTGTGGGTGAGTTAAAGCTTAGAAAAATCATACTCTAAAATTCATAAAATTTTATAAATGAATTTTTAATATTTATTCATCTAAGACATTCACAAATATCAATGTGACCATGAGATTCAAACCTGCAGCGTATTAGTTGAAGAGTGGTAAACTTATCCATAGCCAACAATGTCAGCGTTATTCTCATAATATGTGTATTATATATATATATATATACGAGGTTGGTCTGAAAAGTTCTCGGCCTCAACCATAAATGACAACACTATCAACAAGATTTTTTTTTTCAAAGTTGGTACAACTGTCATAAGCATCCATCTGAAATTGCAAATCATTCTATCGAGTAGTTTGATTTATACAGATGTCTGAAGCAAAATTGTTGTTTGTATTCCTTGAAATGGATAAAATTGAGTATCGTGAGGTTATAAAATTCTTTCTAAAAGAAGGTTTAATGCCAAAAGAAATTCATTTGAAGTTCATAAAAGTTTATGGGCGCTCTTCTCTTTTGAAAAGCTTTCTCCACCTTTGCAACGAGTTGCCCTGGTGTTGTATCACTTTACCCTAGTCCTGAAGATACTTCAGGCGCAAACTTTGTTTGCTCACACTTGGATAAAGGATTAAACTAATTTTATTATGCTCTTCTCTTTTGTTTTCAACAATTAAGAAATGGGCTGCCGAGTTTATCCACTTGAAGTATCAGCCTTGATTATCCACTTGAAGGACTTCCAAAAAGTGTAACAACACCAGAAATCATTGATCGAGTGCATGATATGGTATTGGATAACTGGAGAGTCAAAGTGTGTGAAATCGCTGAGACTATAGGCATTTCAAAAGAACATGTAGGAGATATATTTTGCATAAATATGAATGAAAATGCTTTGCCAAGATGGGTGCCACACTTGCCCATAGCAGCTCAAAAACACACTCTCATGTAAATCTCTGACCAGTGCTTGGAGCATTTTAACAAGAATAAAACTGATTTTGTGCGTCGATTTATTACTATGGATGAGACTTGGATTCACCATTACACACTAGAATCCAAACAGCAGTCAAAACGATGGACAAAAGTCAGTTGTTCTGCACCAAAGAAGACAAAGTCAGTTCCATCAGCAGGAAAGGTCATGGCATCGGTGTTTTGAGATGTTAAAGGCATTTTGTTTATTAATTATCTCGAACAGGGTAAAACAATAGCCTTGGAATATTATTCCGATCTTTTAACCAGACTAGATGAAAAAATTCGTGACAAAAGACCCGGTTTGCAGAAGGAAAAAATCATCTTTCATCAGGACAATGCACCTGTCCAGATAGGTGTTTTGGCAATGGGAAAATTAAGAGATCTAGACTATGAATTGTTGGAACATCCACCCTATTCTCCAGATTTGGCTCCCTCTGACTTCTGTCTCTTCCCAAAACTAAAACTCTTCCTTGCTGGTCAGGGTTTTTCTTTTAATCAAGAGGTGATTGCAGCTGTAGAGCGGTATTTTGCAGATCTTACTGAGAACTTTTGGGATAGGATAATGGTGCTGGAGCATTGCTGGAATAAATGTATTAGTCTTAAGTGAGATTATGTCGAAAAATAATTTTGAAATTATAAATTCGTTTGTTCATTGTTAGGCCGAGAACTTTTCAGACCACCCTCTGTGTTTGTGTGTGTGTGTGCGTGTGTGAGAGAGAGAATAAAAAAACTAAAATAAAACTAGAGTAAAAAAAAGGTGAGAATTCTGTAATTAAAAAATTAATGCAATTCTATTGGTGGATGTGTGTCGAACCAGAAAACAAAGTTGAATATTAAATTAAAAAAAAAAACTGCATAAAAATTGCAATAAATCATTTATTTTTTATCCTTACCAGAAAGCTATTTATAAGTTGTTATGAGAATCCTACAAAGTTGCAAGCTATAGGATAGCTAGGCAAAGTGTTAAAGACTAGGAAGTTTGTTCTAGAGTTGAAACTAGTACTCTTAAAGCCACTTCAACATCCAATAGAAAAACAATTTTTGTTATAGTGAATATCTTTTAGTATAGCATTGATGCTTTGGTGTTTTTTGATAATTTGAATTCATTATAAGTGGTGCTTGCTGTAATGAGAGCTTTGTGTAATTAATTTGTTTATAGCGAGAATTTCATATAAGCACAACAGAAGCCCAAAATTTTAGTATAAGGTACTTATAATATTTCTGACTCTTATTTCAAATAAATGATGTGATAATACAGTGGTTTAAATTGGAATAAAGTAATTCCTGTAATGATTGGACAGCAATCTCTTCATTTGTCATATTAAAATCTGTACAATATTTTCAATTTAAAATCAGAAACCAGTAGATTTTCTCAAGCAACTAGCTACATAGAAGAGAAGATACAGTTCACAATCACTACAACAAACTTGTAGGGACGGACCACAGGAATAGTTTGCTATAGTGAAATTATTTTATTTTAGAATTATACTTATTGGGTCATAATTGGATCAGAACTTTTCAGTAGTTTGCTATAGTGAGAGTTGACTGCAATAAAGTAATTCTGGCAATTCTTATGTCACATCACCTAATTTTTGTAGTGCTTTAGATATGGAATCAGTAAAAATTCTGTCTGTAAACGTCTGTCTATGTGTGAAGCATATTTTGATTTCACTGCCTTTAGAAAAGAGCATATACCTTTTTGTTCTCAGTTATCCCTCAGAAGAAAATAACAGATTAATTTAAGTTGAGGGATATTACATCCCATGTTGTTTCAATAGTGATCGGAGCTTGCTCCACCTTTACTATGAGTTGCCTCCGTGTAGCACTACCAAATGGGTCAGATGTTGCACTATCCAGGTATTTGCTTATGCTTGGACTTGCCGAACTTTATATAGTTTCTATATTCGGCATAAAACTCTTTGAGTTTCTTATTCGGCTATGAAACAATATGGGGATGTAATATCCCTTAACTTAAATAAGTTCATGTCGCCGAATTGAAGCCTTTGGCTCTTCATATATTTAATAACAGATTAATTTATTTATCCTTTTAACTCTGAGAATACAGGACATTGCTTTCAGATGTTCCATAACTAACTTTGAAACACTCTTGATCTTTTTTCTTCTAGTTTATCGAGCTTCTGTAGTACAGTCTTCTTCTTCCTTCTAGTGTTAGGCCTACTGGCCTGTTACAGAGCTATCTTAAGCCCTTATTAGTCGTACCTGTCCCAAGGATAAGGTGACTAGCCCTATGCTTCCCAGAGTATTCAATGGCTGTAGCTGTGTGTGTTCATGGGGCCAGTTTGCCTGCTTGTAGGAGGAAAACCCTGCTGTCCATGCCCAAGACCAGCTAACTTAGCTATGTCTGAGAAAGATCCTTAAGCGCCTCATGTCGGCGACAGGAATCAAACCCGGGACACTCCTTTCCCAGGCTAACTTTGCAGACATAGTACAATCTATACTATACTAAAGGATATTTATTTATTATATAAATATTATTTATAGTATGTTTATTCCAGGAAATTGTTGAAGTTAGGGATTTAGGAGAAGGTGTTGGTGGAGAGGGAGTTAATGTTTAGAAAGCATACTGCAAAACCTTCTAAAACAGCTCATCTGATTATTTGGCTACTGAAGAACACCTTGATAAGCAGAGGTAAAGCAGGTTTTTATACCTCTATATAAGGCCTTGATAAGACTCCATCTTTACTCTTGTGCACAAATCTGGTCACCTGGGTTTCTTAGGGATGAGAAGGAGGTGGAGAATGTACCTTATGAGGATAGCTTAAAGATTTGTTGGTTACAGAAATTGGTTGATAAGTGGAAAAGGAATGATATGATTGAGACAAAAGTTGCTGAAAGATTTTTACAGGATTGACACAGCAGAAATGTTTAAGAACAGGTTTGCTAGTGGGAACACTAGGGGTAATCCTTGGAAATTGATCAAGAGTGTGGTTAACAACAGTGGGTGGACAGTTTTTGCTTGGAGAGTGGTGGATATACAAGTGGAATAGATTGCCAGAGTGTTATTGGTGCCATGACTGTAAATGAGCTTAAAACAAAATGTAAAAGATATTGCTTGAACGAACACTGAATAGTGCTAGGCATAATGCTTAGCATTCTCCTGAGATGAGTCTGCAGACTCCATGGAGTTGCCCATGTAATAGGACAAAGTGCTATTTGCCTTCTGGTTAAAAAAACCTGGGTTCAGATCCTTTCTAGAATGCAAGGAATTTTTGTAAGGACTTATAACTGGTTTACTACAAAGGTGGCAAGGTTTAAAATAGGCAAACTGTTCAGAGAACACACACACACACAATTAGCAGCCATAATATACTCATATCTTAAGCCTTGTAGTTGCTTGGGCTGTAATTGTAATCAAGCCTATTCTAATTTTATCATTCTACATTTTATCATTAAAAATTTCGGTCACTGGCATTTGTGATTCTGTAACCAGAAGCAAAATCAACATCTCATTCATCATTATATTCTTTGATAATATTATCAAATCCAAACCTTATAATACATCACATTGCTTGTTTTCTTTTAGTATGTTCTCTCCATTTTTCTCTCTCCCTCTCCCTTGTTCTCTGTTTGTTGTTCATATCCTCTTTCATGCTAAGGGAAGAGTATCCATCAGAAACTATAGAATTCATTTCATTTCCATATTCTTTCCTCTATCAGGCTGTATCCCATTAATTAAAATCTCCCATAATGATTGCTGCTTTATTTATAAAAAATCATTTACCTTAATATTTCACAAATATATCTGTCTACAACAATTCTCAGGTGTCATTTAAGAAATCAAAGCTAGATACTTGGGAGATTTGCTGTAAGAAATATGGAGAGCTGACCGGGGGTTCCAACTTTATGTCCACTTGTCACCTTCTGAATGTCTCATTATTAGCTATCTAATTGAATGCTGAATGAAAAGATGGGCTAGCAGTTTGGGACTTAGCTGACAAAACTGTATTTCACATTGGCTTAAACCACAAACAGATTTTATGGTACACTGTGGTAAAATGCCATGCAGATGGCATTATCCAGTTAAACAAGGTCCTGTAATTTTCATCAGGGTTCCAGGACAAAGAGTTTGAAAGTGAGCTACTGGAAAAAACTTACCCTGAGCAGGAATAAGGATAGGCACCATCACTGTAAGAAGAGTTTGCAAGAGTGTGGTTAACAATAGTGGGTGGACAGTTTTTTGCTTAGAGAGTGGTGGATAAGTGGAATAGATTACCAGAGTGTTATTGGTGCCATGACTGTAAATGAGCTTAAAGCAAAATGTAAAAGATATTGCTTGAACACCGAATAGTGCTAGGGATAATGCTTAGCACTCTTCTGAGTCCTCAGACTCCATGGAGTTTCCCACGTAATAGGACAAAGTGCTATTTGCCTTATGGTACACTGTGGTAAAATGCCATGCAGATGGCATTATCCATTTAACAAGGTCCTGTAATTTTCATCAGGGTTCCAGGACAAACAGATTTGAAAGTGAGCTACTGCAAAATCACCATCAACTAATTTCAACATAATTGGTGTTACTGCAAGGAAGATAAAACAGGTGAGATGATGCTAAATAATTACTACAACATAATATAATTAGGCAATAGCAATCAGAGAATGGAAGTGTTAATCTATAGTTTAATCATCATCAAATTCCTGGTATATACCCTCAAGGGGTGTACAGGATATGATAGTACTACATGAAAAATTTACATTATTACTACCTTCCTATCTGCAATTTTCCTCCAAATCAGTCTGTTACCTGTCAAGACTCTACTATTATCAAATCGTATATTCTGTCTTCTAAGGCACCTTTTACTGTATTAATCCACCTATATCTTGGTCTTCCTCTGGGTCTTTTTCCTGCCAGCCTGGCAGAGAACACTTGTTTTGCTAATCTTTATTCTCTACCATTCTGTTTAAGTGACCATACCACCTGAGATTAGCTTTGCTAATGCTAATGGTACACTGTGGTTCACATACATATATCCTTGTTTTTAATATGATATTGCCATTGATGCCATCTGTTCATGCCCCTAATCTTTCTCAGGACTCTCATATCTGCAGTCTCTAGCCTTTGGTCAAGAGTGTTTTACTTCTGACCCAGCTCTCAGATCCATAAGTTAAAATTGGTTTAAGTATACAGCTAATTTAGTATTTTCACTAATTTCTCTCTTATTCCATATTAATTTATTCAGTTGCCTTCCTACTATACCATCTTTGTTGATTCTGTTGTCTATTTCCATATTTAATTTACCATCTTCACTAAAAATCATGCCTAAGTAGCTGAAACGTTTCACTTGTTCTACGGGTTCTCCATTCATTATGCAGTTGATATTTTTAGTGTTGCCTATTTTTATTGTCTTTGTGTTTTTCATGCTGACCTCCATACCATATCTATTACAACAGTTATTCAATTTGGTCAAGGAATCTTGCAGATTTGTAAGGGATTTATTTAGAAGTATAACATCATCTGCATAAAGCAAAGAGCTGACATTAACATCTCGAATTTTGATATCAGGTTTAATACCACTTTCCTTCATAATGTGATCAAGAGTGTTGATAATAAATAACAGAGAGGATAATGTATATCCTTATCTGACACCAGATTTAACATTAAACCATCTTCCTGTACTTCCTTCAATTCTAACTGCTGACTTACAACTCAAATAAAGACTAAGTATTGCTTGATATAATGCCCCATTGACACCATATAACTGTAGCATTTTGAATAGCTTCTCTCTCTTGGCACTTTGTCGTATGCCTTTTCCAGATCTACAAAACTCAAATGCAGATCTTTGTTATATTCCCATGATTTCTAATCTGTTTGTCGTAAAGTGAAGATCTGATCCTGACAGCCTCTATTTGGCTTGAATCCAGCTTGTTCTTCACCAAGCTTCTCTTCCACAATCCTTCTGAACTGTTTCTCAAGTATACTTGCAAATATCTTACCAGGAACACTCACTAATGAAATACCTCTGTAATTCTCACATTCAGTTTTATTTCCCTTTTTATATATATGGGTACTATGAGAGCCCTACTCCAATCATCTGGAATTCGTCCCTCTGTCCAGGCCTTCTGAACTATGCAGTGCAGCCATTGTAAGACTTTATTCCTCCATACTTGAGCATATCTAGTCGAATATCATCTACTTCAAGTATAGATATGTATTCCTGACAGCATGCCTGGTGGTCAATGTTTTTTACCCTGTGCTGTCATCACTGCTTGTTTCATTTAGCAATTTTTCGAAGTAATTACTCCATACCAAGGATATCTTTTTCTCCTGTTTTCATGTCACCTTTATCATCTCTAATTCCTTTTTACAGCACTCTTTCCTCCATTTCTGAGCTTCTTCAACAATCTCCAGAATATCTTGCCACCTTCTTGATATTTATTTTCTATATTCTTACCAAAGTCTTCCCATGACTTTTGTTTAGCCAGTTTTACAGTGTTTAGCTTTCTTATATTTGTCTCTGTATTCTCTAAGAGCGGAAGCTGACTTATTTGCCAGGAACTTTTGATATGTTTTCTTCTTTTCCTTCACTGCATCTTTAACTTCCCGTGTTCACCATGGAGTTCTGATTTTTCTATCCTTGCAGACAACCACACCGCATTCCTCTCTGTCTGAATCAGTCAGTGGTTTCTTCAGGGCTTGCCACTGAATCTCCAAGATTTGGTTCCTGCTCTCAAACTCTTTCCTTTTTTCTCGGATAGTATTTGTGTATTTTAGTCTACAGTTCACATCTGAGAACTGCTCAACTTTTATTTGCTTTAACACTTAGATGTTCTTCTTTACAATATGAAATTCATTTCCTTTCTTTTAGTGCTGCACAGTGATCAGCATTCATTTTACAAATTATGGACTTTACAACCAACTCTTTTAATTTCCCGACATTTCGTTCTTCATATTAAGATCATCATCTGGAGTATATACAAAATGTACAAGGACAAAGGACAAGCTGAGTTCCATTACACACAGTAAGCTGAAGAAACAATGATATGATCACCGGTTATTCTACTGGCATGACCTCTAGTGAAAAAAAAAAAATCAAATGAATTATTTATTTAGAAACTACATCTAAGCTAAATTCTATTTAAGATATCATGTCATGTCATCTTCCTTATACCCTCTTTTACCTTGTAGTGTCGAGGGTCCATTGATCATCGGACCTCACTCCGATGATTTCCCCCCCCCCCCCACCCCTCTGGATACTACTCAGATCTCTAAACATAATCTTTTGTTTCTTTGTCTGACTTATACCTCTAGGCTTTCCTGGCCCAAACACATCTCAGATATGGCTTCTGTAGTCTACAAAATTAGAGGTATACATTTCTACTTCATAGTACTATTTCTTGTCCACAACTTCTAGCATTGTAATAAATCCCAGATGCACCCAATCATGAGATACCACTCACACCTCAAGGGTGGTAAAAACAAAACATCTCTAATTAGGATTGCTATTCAGAAGATTCCAGTTAATTATAAACTCCTCTCTCACACATATTGACTCCAAGCACTATCTCAAAAATGTTCGGTTTCTTCTTTATGTTGCTTGTTTAGGTGCTTTCTCTTCTTTTTGACAAACTTTGTGGGACAAGATATCCATTATATAATCCTCAAGATGTGTGTCGTTCTTCTGAACTGACCCTATCATTCCTCTTTTTACTTCCAAGACTGTAAACTGTAATAAAAAGAGCAGCTTCCAGTCAATATTTTGCTGTCCAGCTCTAACTTTAGTGAACCAACTGTTTTTCCTTCTATTTTATTCCATCTATTTATGTTCTTTGGAACAACTCCCTCCCTGTTCTCTGTTTTCTCCAATATGTTCTTCAGCTATTTTCAGGAAACATGCAACAAATTCCTTCTTTCTTATTAATCTTTTATATATAGATTGAATGTTAAGAAGAAAGAAAGAAAAGGTAGTCTTGAGTAAACAAATTATAGAATAAGACTTATTTATGCTTATAGCTCACAGACGAGTTTTGTTTTGAGTCATTAGAAAGGAGCTGACATAAGGAAAAAGCTGATTCTTGTTGGAGATCTAAACAGTAGAGTAGGAAATGACTATCAGACATACAAAAATGTTTTGCCAAAATTTGGAGAAAAGGGCAAAGCTAATAATAATGGTAAGTGCCTACTGAATTTTTGTTCAAGATATGGATTAGTCATCGCAAAGATCACTTGACAGCATAAAGATGTGCTTAATTTCAGAGAGAACACAAAAAATAAGAACAGTCTTATTGGTTTTTTTTATTGTTGATGGCATCTTCACACTGGCTTAAGACAATAATATACAGGGAATTTGAAACATGAAATAAAAATGGGAAGTGAATACCATTTAGTTTTAGATTGGAAAAAATAGTAAAGTAATCTATCCTTTATCTGACCCTTCAATTATCAGAATGGCAAGTTCTGATAATTGAAGTGTGTTCTTCTAGAAGTTGGTTAGTGAGGATCATTGTTTTAAAGGTCGGATAAAGGGTAGATTACTGTATGTATGTATGAAAGTTTAATAAACATATTCCTACTCCATGCATATCATAGTTGAACTGTAGACTATCAAAATATATAAACCTTATTGGGAGAAAAAATGAAAACATTTCAAAACAAGAACCAAACCCTAGAGAACTTTTCTTCACTATCTGATTGATTGATTCAACCAGATATGATGCAGTGGAGTTGTTCTGCTAAGGTTTAAAAATAAATAAATAAATAACAATAATAAGTAATGCCATAGTGGATTGAAGAAGTTCCCCAGGGGAGGGGGGGGAAACATATCAAAAGTTTCCGGTGAGTAAGGCACGTGTCCTGAGAGAATACAGAAGAAAGGTAAGAAAATTAAAAAGCTAAACAAGCTTTGGAAATTAGGTAAGAAGAAAGAAGATAAATATCAAGAAGTTAGCAAAACATTCTGGAGACTATTGAAAAAGATTAGAAATGAAAGAATGAAACATGTTATCAAATTTTTCCATCACAATTCTCATCATGTTTGATAGCAGTGCATCTGTTAGCAAAAGTGCCCAGATGACTGATAACTTGAAATGTTTAAAACAGTAGTGTCTGGAGTATAATCAGCTGAACATGATCTCCCTCTTCATATAAATTGTCCTGAATGTTGATTCCAAATAATATTTCTAATGCTGAGTTGAGGCATCCATCTTTAAATCATAAAATCTGTAAGGTGCATAAAACATGAAATCTTGTTTAAGTCTAGCACAGCGGACAGTGCCTCTGCTTCTTAACCAGTAGGTCGAGATTTTGGATCTCATTGTAGGCATGAATTGTTTGCGAATATCTTTAAGAGGGAAATTAATTTCATTGTTTTGTATGAGACTACCATCCTGCTTATTGGAGGCCTGAAATAACTTCAAAAATGATCCTTGTTTCCAGTGCAGAAATTCTGGAGTATCTATCTAACCTTTAGCTTACCCATTGTACTAATGTCTGAAAGGTGTAAACACATATATGTGTAAACACATATACACCTTCCTTGGTGAATCACATCCACGAAACAATATTGGTGGAATTGGGATGTATAGTTTCATCAAATCAGAAATGTCTTATCTTGCAAACTGATTGTTCAAGTGGGCCAAAGAGAAACAGACTTTGCTGATCTCATATGGGGATAGAAGGGTTTTTTCATCCTGTGTACAGGCAAATCAGCCACGATTTGCCTGTACACAGGATGAAATTACAGACATGCAATTTATAGACAAAAAAATACAACTGTTATGATAATGGGCAGTAGATGGTGTTGGTGGTAGTAATGTCATCATGTGTGGGTGAAGAATTAAGGTAGAGGAGACGACAGATGTGTGTAGCAGAGTAGAGTGGAGTGCCTTCTTATGGTGAGTCCTTGGAGGTGTCACAGTAATTGCTTGCTACACACCAACTTCCACATCTAATGAAGAAACAGTACATTTCTACAAGCAAATAGAAAAAAGAGCACGTATACAATAGTATGTTGAGAATTAGTAAAGGCCAGCCTGGAGAGAAATGTGGGTCAGTGGGGAATAATGCTAGAAATGAAGGAGAGTGTCTGGCAGTTTGCTTAAGCTGAGAGGTTTTATATAACAATTTATTTTTTTAAAGTGCTTGGAAGATGGTGGACATGGGATCTCCGAATGGAGTTACAAGAAATGATGATATATATGTCAAATTGCAAAAGTCGTTAAAAAATGATGGAACTGTTGGAAAAATGTACTGTAATATACACTCAGATCACAGACCATTAAGAGTCATTCTTTATGTAAACAAAAGACAGGAAGCAAAAATACGAGCAATATCAAACTATCATCATCATCAAATTCCTATCATGTACCCTCAAGGGGTGTACAGGATATGATAGTACTACATGAAAAAATTACATCATTACTAACTTCCTATCTACAATTTTCCTCCAAATCAGTCTGTTACTTGTCAAGACTCCAACATTATCAGATCTTATATTTCTATCGTCTAAGGCACTTTGTACCGTATCAATCCACCTATATCTTGGTCTTCCTCTGGGTCGTTTTCCTGCCAACCTGGCAGAGAACACTTGTTTTGCTAATCTTTTCTCTCCCATTCTATTTAAGTGACCATACCACCTGAGATTAGCTCTGCTAACACATTCCTGGATGCTGACAATGTCAAGTTCTTTCCTAATATCCTCGTTTTTAATATGATATTGCCATTGATGCCATCTGTTCACGCCTCTAATCTTTCTCAGGACTCTCATATCTGCGGTCTCTAGTCTTTGGTCAAGTGTTTTACTTCTGACCCAGCTCTCAGATCCATAAGTTAAAACTGGTTTGAACTTGTATACAGCTAATTTAGTGTTCCGACTAATTTCTCTCTTATTCCATATGAATTTATTCAATTGACTTCCCACCATTCCAGCTTTGCTGATTCTGTTGTCTATTTCTATATTTAATTTACCATCTTCAGTAAAAATCGTGCTTAAGTAGCTGAAATGTTTTACTTGTTCCACTGGTTCTCCATTCACAACACAGTTGACATTTTCAATGATTCTGCCTATTTTCATTGTCTTTGTCTTTTTATTGCTGACCTTCATACCATATCTATTACAACAGGTATTCAATTTAGTCAGAGAATCTTGCAGACTTGTAGCGGATTTATTTAGAAGTATAACATCATCCGCATAAAGCAAAGAGCTGATATTAACATCTCCAATTTTGATATCAGGTTTAATACCACTTTCCTTCATAATGTAATCCATATAGATAATGAATAACAGAGGAGATAATGTACATCCTTGTCTCACACCAGATTTAACATTAAACCATCTTCCTGTACTTCCTTCAATTCTAACTGCTGACTTACAACTCAAATAAAGACTAAGTATTGCTTGATATAATGCCCCATTGACACCATATAACTGCAGCGTAATTAATAGCTTCTCTCTTGGTACCTTGTCATATGCCTTTTCCAAATCGACAAAACTTAAATACTGATCTTTGTTATATTTCCATGCTTTCTCGACTATTTGTCGTAAAGTGAAGATCTGATCCTAACAGCCTCTATTTGGCCTGAATCCAGCTTGTTCTTCACCAAGCTTCTTTTCCACAATCCTTCTGAACTGTTTTTCAAGTATACTTGCAAATATTCCTTACCAGGAACACTCACTAATGAAATACCTCTGTAATTCTCACATTCAGTTTTATTTCCCTTTTTATATATGGGTCCTATGAGAGCTCTACTCCAATCATCGGGAATTCGTCCCTCTGTCCGGGCTTTCTGAACTATGCAGTGCAGCAACTGTAAGACTTTTATACCACCACACTTCAGCATTTCTGGTCGAATATAATCTACTCCTGCTCCCTTTCCACGTTTCAAGCCTTTGATGGCTCTTTCTACTTCAAGTATGGATATATATTCCTGACTTGATGCCTGATCAGTGTTTTTTACCACTGTGCTGTCATCACTGCTTGTTTCATTTAGCAGTTTTTCAAAGTAATTACTCCATACCAAGGATATCTTTTTCTCCTATTTTCATGTCACCTTTATCATCTCTAACTCCTTTTACAGCACTCTTTACTCCATTCCTAAGCTTCTTCAACAACCTCGAGAATATTTTGCCACCTTCTTGATATTTTTTTTCTATATTCTTGCAAAGTCCTCCCATGAGTTTTGTTTAGCTAGTTTTACACAATGTTTAGCTATTCTCTAAGAGCACAAGCTGACTTATTTGACAGGAACTTTTGATATGCTTTCTTCTTTTCCTTCACTGCCTCTTTAACTTCCTGTGTCCACCATGGAGTTCTAATTTTTCTATCCTTGCAGACAACTTCATCACCTGCCTCTCTGGCAGAAGCGATCAATGTTTTATTCAGAGTTTGCCATTGAATCTCCAAAGTCTGATTTCTGTTCTCAAACTCTCATTTTTTCTTCAATAATCTTTCTGTATTTCAGTCTACAGTTCACATCTGAGAGCTGCTCAACGTTTATTCGCTTTAAAACTTTCTTACACGTTATTCTTTTCAATATGAAATTCAATTTTATCCTGCTCAAGACTAAATAGTGATCACTTCCAATTTCAAATCCTCTGTACACTCTGGTGTCCTGCACCAGGGAGAAAACATCACTATCAACAATAACATAGTCAATGAGACTTTTCTTATTCCTAGCCTCTTCTCTCCATGTGAATTTGTGCACATTTTTATGGTATTATGAAACATGGTATTAGTAATAACCAGTCCATGTCCTGAGCAGAAATCCAACAGATATTTGCCATTATTATTAGCTTTGCTCTTTTCTCCAAATTTTCCCAAAATATTTTTGTATGTCTCGCAATCATTTCCTACTCTGCTATTTAGATCCCCAACAAGGACCAACTTTTCCTTTTTCATTGTGTCTGTTGCTTTTTCTAAAGCCTCAAAAAATTCCTCCACTTCTACCTTAGTAGAACCTTCTGTGGGACCATAGGCACAAATAAGTCTCATTGTCCAGTTCCTCATTCTCATATTTGCCCACATTACTCTACTTGAGACTGACTGCCATTCAAGAAGATTAGCCTCGTATTTTGTGTTGAATACTGTGGCTACTCCTTCTTTTCCTTGATTGTCATTGCCTGAATATAACATTTTGTGTTTATTGCTCAGAAAGATCTCACCAGTTTTGGTCTTTTTTGTTTCAGTCACCCCTATTATGTCGATCTGGTACTTATCTAATTCCTCAGCTAGCTCCATTTCTTTGCCATTCAGGCTTCTTACATTTATAGTACCGATCTTTAACTCTGGTGATGTTGAGTTGAGGTTTGTTTTCAGATTTGTTCCAGTAGCTGACTTTTCGCTGTTTGCCCTGGTTCCCTGGCAAAAACAACGGGGGCCTTGTTTAACCGGGCGACGCCCCAGCCGGCATGAAATTTTGTCATGTCGTACCATCATTTTTTATTTTGGTTTAACCAATAAGAATACAATTTGGTCGGTTAAATCCCAAATTACCAGCCCATCCTCGTTCGTTCAGTATCAAAGTAGATACCCAACAGGGTGCACTACGAGAAGTTGAAGATTGGACATTAGGTCAGAAGCCCTGGTCGGTTCTCCGCGTTCCTTTAGAGGCTAAGTGGAGGTCTCCTCTCAGTTATACAGCTTTGACCCTTAAGCACCCCTAAACAACCAAAATGTATTGATAGGAAGCAATTTGGTAAATTAGTAAAATAGAGTGATTGGAGCATGGAAAAAGACATAGATTAAAGGCCTGGCCAAACTCAAGCAACAAATAAAACAATGCAAAACAAAGGCAGAATTTATAGCAGGAAAGAATTGCAGGGAGCATCTCACCCAAGAAACTCTTAAACTATTAATAAGAGAATTAAAAGATTCTAGTCATACTCATTACATATTCTAATATGTGATGATTAGCAAGTTGCTGAGAATAAGAATACAAGAAGATTACACCAAATTTAGAATAGACTACAGGAGGCAGCAGAAAAACAAAGGAGCCTTAAAAAGGTAGAAATGGAATTAAGGATGAAACAAGCAATAATACCAGCTCTCCTAGATGAACAGAATATCAAGAAAACAAACAGAAGAGAATGGGGGGGGGGATTGACATCCAATATTTCTATAGTAAACTCCACTCATCTATACAAAATGTCACTCCAATAAAATTAACTGAGTATAAAGAAGTTCCAAAAATACTGCCAGAAGAGATTAGAATATTCAGTCAGTCAGATGAAAAAATAGATAGAGCACCAGGGATAAATGAAATAAGAATAGACAATATTAAGGAGAAAATGTTCTTTATGAAGCTCACAACAAAGCTCACTTGGTACCTATATGAAGATAAGAATACCCAAGGAATGGAAATCATCTCAATCCCTCCTCATCCATAAAAAAAAGAAAAGAGAATATTGACAACTGTAGAACAATATGTCTCCTGTCCTTAAAAACTATTCATAAAAACCATACTAAATAGAATCGAAAAAAAAAAAACACTATCAAAATAGTAGCAAAGAGCAAGCAAAATTTAAGAAAGGAATCTCCCCAATCAATCATATGCATACAATAAACCAACAAACTGAAAAATGCAGAGAATATCATCTTCCATTTTGTCTGCTAGTTATTAATTCCCAAAAAGCATTTGACAACAGAACATATGCAGTTTTCCAGGCAATAAAAGATCAAGGCATTGAACAAGTATATATCTAGTTAATTCAAAGCATGTATACAAGCAGTAAAACCCACATTACTAATTTTAATAAACTCATTGAAATACCTCTCATGAGAAGAGTAAGACAAGGAGATGAGATCACCCCCAATCTCTTTACAGCACCTGAAGAAAACATTCTCAAAAGCACATGCCTGGGCAGAGGTTTAAATGTAGATGAAGATAATATTAAAATACTCCTGTTTGCTTATGGCGTGGTTCTAATATTTCATCAAATGTCTGAACTAGAAATAATGTTGAATGAAGTAGACTTGCACTGTAAATGGCAGGATTACAATCCACCCTGACAAAACAAAGTGTGTGAAAAATGAATACTGTCATGATCAACAAATCAGTTTGCAAAATAAAGTCATAGACAGAGTGAAGAGCTACATTTATTTAGAATAAGCAGTCAATATGGACATTGGTTATATCTGATGAAATAAATAGATGCAAAAAGGCTGCTTGAAAACCAGATTACTAATTCACAAAAATCTAAGATGCTATCACATACCAAAAAATTGATATCAATATGAGATCAAACCTTCTGAACTTTTCTTCTTTTACTTTTCTACCAGCAGTGACCTACAGTAGTGAGGCATGTAATACAACATAAAAGGAAGAACAAAGCCTAATAACAACTTGAAGGGCAATAGAAAGAATAGTCTTATAACATAAGTTAGAAGGAACACAAGACAAACTGAAATTAGGAAAAAATCAGGATTCAAAGATGGAAGAAGCTATCTATAACAACAACAAAAAAAAAAAAAAGAGAGAGAGAGAGAGAGAGAGAAAAAAAGATAGGCAGACTGGTATCCACCTGGTAGATCACCTAAGAAATGGGAAGATCCTATATTAAAGTCGATAGGAGGGAAATGGGGGAGATTGACTGAGGATAGAGTTGGCATTTGCAACCTGCAGTTATGGAAAAACCAGGACTAAGAACATGGATCCATCATGGAAATTTTGGAAAAAATGTAAAACTGTTTAGTCTTGCACTATTTTTGGAATTTATTATTATTATCATCATCAGATCTCCGTGGAGTTCAAAAGACTCATCATGGGAAGTCCCACTGTTACAAATAAAATTCATCAAATTGTGTGCTCACTACACTTGAGGAATACCTCCAATTACTCATCACTCCCCTGCTTACACCCTCTTTACACTCGTGTCTCCACTGTTCTCTGAAAAACCTCTTCCACATTAATCTGGTAAAAATCCTTTACCAATTTCATATGTCTAAATCATATCTCTCCCTTCTCCAATTCACTAGACCCTGCAAATTGCATTCCCCCAGTTGTTTTTCATACCAAACAGGGACCAGAAAGCACTTTAGTTTATGTCTCTGGATTCTTTCCAATATATCCTCCTCCTTTTGAAATCCAGGTAACTAAATCTATGTGCATTAAACAGTATAGTCTGATCAGAACTTTATACAAGGGAAGCATATAATACCTTTTGCATGTCAGTATTCGCTGTATCATTGCCATAATCCATTAGGATGGCCTCACAGTTTTAGTAATGCAATCCCTTAATTCCTTATTCTTACCCACTGTTACCCCCAAATCCTTTATCCTCCACCTGTAAGATATCCAACTGCATACTCTTCATCTCATGTGAGCCCATGAAGTATGTAAATGTGTGTAGTCCTGAAAGAACTACACACATTTTTTCATAGAATGGGAGATAGGGTTAGAACAAGAGGCCATTGCTGGAAACTGTATAAGGAGGGTGTGAGCTGAGGAGTGAGGAGAAGGTTCTTTTCATGGAGAGTGGTTGGTGAATGGAATGCATTGCCTGAGTGTGTTGTGAATGTAGACATATTGAATCAGTTTAAGGCATGGTTGAATAAGCATTGTGTGCAATAGTATGTACTTTGCTGATGAGTCTCTGACTCCATGGAGGTCAGATGTTAATAATAAGAATAATCCGCATTCAACCTTCCCCACTGGGAAATTGTTGACTCATACAAAAATAGATGATATCTATCAGACAGCCTATATCAATTTCATCATCCCAGTGGCCTGTTCCAGTCTTTTTTCATCCCTTTGTCCCTGACTTCTATATCCTCCAATTGGGTGGTATCGGGGTATTTTTTGGCAGCATGTAATAGAGGGAACAAGAGTTTTGGATTTGGTCATAGCATCAGAAGAGCTGATAATAAGTGAGATGACATCTTTCCCACTAGTTGGAGAGAGAGTGACCATGTGGTTTTGACTTGGAAGATGAACAGGCATGCAGGTGTATCAAAGAAAAGGGAACGTATGTGGAATTATAAGGCAGGTGATTATAATAGTCTTAGGTATCAACTAGGGGCAGTTCCATGGAGGGCAGAATTGGAAGGCCAGGATATCATTAGTGCTTGGGAAATGGTGAAAGAATATTTGTTAGCAGCAATAGTAAGCTGTATTCCATGGGTGAAGCAGACACAATTTGGTGTAAAGTGGTGTTGTAACCTTTTCTTTGTTTATTATTTTAACTATCCTACCGGCTGTGCCATTTATGTTGTGACGCTTCTTATTCACAACTACTTTAACCTTTTACTATATCTCTGTAATACACTCTATCGGGTAACACGTGGTACCTCTGAGGGACAATGGAATTTCCTCGAGATCGAGGCAGTATCAGAGTGTCTGAGATTTACCTCTCGTAAAACGCCAAGAAATTTGTTTCGCTGCGCCACTTAGCATTATTAGATTAATTAATATTAACAATCAAGAGGTAATCTCAGGACAGTACTTAATGATACCTATCAACTCTGCAGACGTGACCAAAATTTACTCTTTTCTAATATCCCGCATAGGTTCGCATTAATATTTTATAAGCAGTGCATCGGATCCCAGAAATCACAGAAAGTCTCTGTTAGAATCAAAAGCAAGGTTTATTATACTCAAAAGTTGATACACATAATAACATAAATTAAAATCTCATCTTAAGGGAGTTTCAGACAAGGTATATAAAATTCAAACACTGCTATTACACTTACAAAATATTATACAGTAGCTTTCTAAAGTAAGAATTATATTAACCTCTGCTAAAGCATTAGTCATGTACTATTATCACATTCAATCTAAATCTCCGTAGCTCTGTCAGACTACACAAGATAACATTCATATCTTTCACAATCTCTTTATATTTTGCCAATTCTTTACTCTAACATATCCTTAACTTCATTCAATATAAAGGCGACAGCAAGGTTAAATTCAATATCACTCTTAACTGATAGTAATACAATCTTATCCTATATCATTAATGTTCCTTTTCCATAACATATTAACATGGCACATATTTTGTTAAACACAAACAAAGTTTACTTATCTTCCCCTTTGGTTTTTTAGAGCTTCATAGGTTCACAGGAAACTGGCCTTCTGTGGACTGCCAGACTTGCTTCTTTTTGCAGCAAATACGGCCACCAAGACCGTAGCTGCCTATAGGGATCCGTCCGACATTGAGGACACTCGCACCCTTCGTCCCACACAGGAGAAAAAAGCCTTGTTACAGGGTCGCATGACCCTTATATTTCCCCTCTTCTTCTCGGCGATTCCTGCCCTTTTCAATGTCCGGCCGACTCACACTTGCTATTACGTCACGGTGTTCCGTTTTCTGCCCTGCTTATTGCATGTACGCTGATGTGCGAGTCGCTTCCTCGCGTTACAACCTTTGGACTTGACTCCCCCTCCCCAACTGTTGAATTTGTTCTTACATTTTATAATTCTTTTACACAGGTTAATTTCTAAAGCTCTAGTAATGTTTTACATTTTCAATACTAAATTAACCACGTTTGCGAATGGCACAAAATATATACTTATTTACCCTTTCATTACAGAACAAGCTTGATATATATATACATATTACTTATTTTACACTTAGAGGCAATTTACTGTATTTATCTCATTCTTTTGTTTGGAAAGGCATGTTAGACTGTGATAAGATAGAAATACATAAATTTCCACTCTATCACAATCTAACAGTGGATGACAAATGATATCAAACAGGAACTGCAGTTGAAAAAGAGATTATGGAAGAGATATAAGTAGAGGGATAGAGAACAGATACACGGAGAATATAAGACACAGGCCAGGAGAGTGATCAGAATAGCGAGGAAGGCAAAACTGGAATATGAGAAAAGATTGGCACTAAGATCCAAAGAAAATTCTAGGGATTTTAGCTATGTGGCCAGTAGGTGGAGAAACGATTGTGGAAGAATGACATTACAGGATAAAAATGGGAATAGAGTGACTGATGCAGAGGACGTAGTAGAATTGTTCAATGAACACTTTATTGGAGTATTTCATCCTGGAGGAGTCAATATGAATACTAGAGGGTTAGAGCAGGTTCAAGGTTTAGAGGTGCAGGAGGAGAGTGTGTTCCAAATACTGTGTACTCTGGATTCCAGTAAAGCTGTTGGACTGGATGGTATTTCACCACCATGGTTTTGAGAGAATGTGCTAAAGAACTGACAGCTCCTTTGACCTGGCTTTTCAATAAAAGTCTGGCTGCGGGAAAGGTACCCAGGGAATGGAAGGAAGGTAAGATGGTGCTGCTGCATAAGGGCGGCAGCAGACTGGAAGTGTCTAATTAAAGACCTGTTTGTATGTCATCAGTAGTTGTTAAGGTCTTGGAGAAATTGGTAAGGGACTATATACAACGTTGGGCAGATGAGGATAATGTTATCTGTGAAAATCAACATGGATTTGTTAAGGGGTGCTCTTGCTTTAGTATAGATTGCCTTTTATGATAAAGTGACAAGAGCAGTTGATGAGGGAAAGGCATATACTGCCATTTTTTTGGATTTTGCAAAGGCGTTTGACAGGGTGCCACATGATAAGCTGACATTTAAGTTGCAGCACATGGGTTTAAATGTCGGGTTAGTCAAATGGATTCAAGATTGGCTGACTGATAGTATCAGAGAGTTGTGTATGGTGGGGCAATATCAAGGAAGCAGGTTACAAGTGGGGTTCCACAGGGCTCAGTACTGGGATTTGTGTTGTTCAACCTTTATGTCAATGGATTGCAAGGGGACACTCGGTTGTTTGCAGATGATGTGAAGCTGGGCAGGGTTATTAGTAATAGTGAGATGTGGCAGCCCTGTAAGAGGATTTGAATAAACTAGACAGATGGGCAAATGAATGGGGTGACGGTTCAATGCAGCAAAATGTTGTAATAGGTTTCACAGTATAATAAAAACACAGATGGTTAAGAAAATAACTGTTTATTAACTTAAAAGCTAATATTTCGCTGGTATTATATCCAGCATCTTCAGAGCACACAACACACAGTTTGTTACAAAGGCAAGACATCCACAATCCGGTGTAACAGTGTGCACCAATCTTGGCCGTTTTTACTTCAGTTCTTCTTTTAAGCGATCCAACAATGATGCATAATAGACTACTGCTATCATGATAATTTCATGGGAATCCCAAAAAACAGGGGCCATCACCTTCCCAGCTGACAAAATGAGCTTTCACTGTGTGATGTTCTTTCACTGGGCATTGTCCACTGTTTTGACTGCTGCTTGGA
The DNA here is from genome assembly GCF_054136105.1 of Typopeltis vanoorti. Lineage (NCBI taxonomy): Eukaryota > Metazoa > Arthropoda > Arachnida > Uropygi > Thelyphonidae > Typopeltis > Typopeltis vanoorti. Next base: position 156,055,472 of record NC_143549.1, on the reverse strand, counting down.
CTCAGGTGAATAGTGGTGGATTCAAGTTTCATCTACAGTCACGAATTGACGCAAAAAAATCCTGCAAATTGTGACTTTGCTTTTTCATGCAATTTTTCGTGCAGGATATTATACACCCATTCAGTTGATATACCTACAATCTCATGCACTTTCACTCAGCAGTCTTCCATAACGATACCATGGATTTATTATTATTACGTGACACCTGCAGGGAGTCCAGAGACTCATCGAGGGAGGCACCTACTCCACAGCTCTCCATCACCACCGCAACTACTTTCATCATCTACACCAGCAGTGTTAAACTCAATTGAACTGTGGGCCATTTTCTATAAAACTGTATCTCAAGTGGGCCGCAAAAAATTTCGACTAAAAAAACCTGCACTAATTAGAATCGAAGGAAAGTAAAAAATTAGTATAAATAAATTGTAAAATTAATAATAAAAATTATATTTATTCAATGTCATTACAAGACATAAAATAATAGTATAATGATTATGACAACTCAAAAAATAATAATATAAAGAATATTTTTATTATATTATATTTACAATAGATAGCATTTAATCCAAATTAAACCGAAATTAAATTTTATTTGAATAAATCAAATATTTATACATATGGCAGAAAGGTTGATGTCGGTTAATCTTGATCTGTGGGCTGTTTTGTTACTTTTCATACATGAGAATAATTGTTCACATAAATAGGTGCTTCCAAAATAACAGAATATTTGCCACAAACTTTTATTTCTAGATATTTTTGACTTAAATAACTATATATTTTTGGTACACCAACTTCTTGGTATTTTGCTTTTAGAATGGAATTTTGTAAATCAATAAGTTCCATTTGAATACAGATAGGAGCTTTTTCGAAATTAAAGGAAAAAGGATCTGTAAAAAGCGAAAAAAACTTCTTGCTTTTTAAAATCTTTAAATCGCCTATCAAATTCTTCTTTTATAGTTTGGAACAATATTGAGAAAAGGTAAAACTTTGACTCTTATTGTTCAACTGTTCACACATAGGAAGATAATTTAGAATATTCTCTTTTAAATGATTTTGAAACAAAACTAACATCTAAAACTTGCCAGTGCATCACACATGCGTGTTATTAACTGATCTTTTCCCTGAGGTTTGACATTTAAATCATTCAAATGTCCTGTAATAGCAACTAAGAATGCTAGATCTTGTACCCATGTATGATCATTAAGAAATGCAACATCATGATTTTTCATTTCTAGGAACAATTTGATCTCCTCTAAAAGTAAAAAAAAAAAAAAAAAAAAGCTTTTTAGAACCATATGACAAGATAACCAACGAATCTCTGTGTAATAAGGTAGCCCTTCAAATTCACTTCCAAGTCTTTTAGAAATTGTGCAAACTGGTGGTGATTGAGGCATCTGGATCAGATGAAGTTCACAGTATTTGTCATGGGCTTGAGTACACTGCTCATTTCCAATACTTTGGAGTACAGGACCTGCTGATGAATAATGCAGTGGGAAGATTGCAGTTTTGGAATGTCTGGATAAATTTCCTTTAACTTTGCTGCAAGTCTTGACACAAAACCTTTATTTTTGCCTGTCATGCTGGAGCACAATCGGTTGTCACTGCTACGAGCCTGTTCAGAGGAAGTTGGTATTTTTCCAAAATGCCCCACATGTTGTCAAAAATCTCTTCCCCTGCAGTGGTTCTATGGATGGGAATCATTTCTAAGAACTCTTCGGTAATATTGATATTGTCGTCGCAAGCCTGAAAGCAACTTGAGTCATGTCGTGAATATTGAAACTTTCGTCAAGTGCAATTGAAAAGCACTGTATGTTTGCAGATATTTCTTGCAACTGGTCATGCAGATTATCTGCCATTTCAGTTATTCTTTCGATCATAGTATTTCTGGACAAAGAAACATTGCGGGAATACTTGCACATTTTTGGGACATACGTTTTCGGCTGCTTTTATCATGCACTACTTAACCAAGGAACCGTCACTAAAAGGTTTGGAATGTTTCACCAATAAATAGCTGATTTCATAACTGGCTCTCACTGCTGATTCATTATCTTTCATAATTTTTGAAAATACTTGTTGACTTTGAAGTGAATTCTTCATACTTTTTAATTTTTCTTCTCTCAGTTTACCCTCAAAGCGTGAATGTTGTTCTTTGTGAATTTTATCGTAGTGCTTTTTTGTATTATATTCTTTGGCAACACATTGTTTTGTTACAAATAATGCACACAATTTTGTCCTTTGTTTTGCAGAAGTAATTCAATTCCCATTTTTCTTGAAATTTTCTCCCCTCATTTTTCTTTTTCTTGTTGGCTTGTAAAGCGACATTGCCTCAGTGAATAAATATATTATTAATATTATTAAGAATTTTTATAAAAACGTTTGAATGAAAACGTACAAAACTGTAGACCAGTGCACGATACTATTGCAAATAAAAATAATAATAAAAGGGATTCTCTCACTGCTAGGTTGTCGTTGAATCGTGTTCGGCACACTGACTTCAAAGATCACTGATTGTGTAGCAGGTAATTATAAACTCATAGCTGGATTCCCCTGAGTGCATATGCCGTGTGTCACATGAACAGCTGGTAGCTAATAGAATTCGACTTTTTCACCACGCTACCAGCAGGGTGCTATAAATTAACAATAAAAGCATAAATATAGTTTATGATTGATTAGGATCGGATCTAACATTGAAATTGCGATATAAATTTTTATTACTGCAATTATATCATAGCAGGTTGTTGCATCCATAGTGTAACTATAAATGTCATATGAAAACGAATAAATCGATATCATATTTACTCGAATATAGCTCACACTTTTTTCCCAAAAAATTAAAGCTAAAAAATCATGGTGCGATATATATATGCAGGGATTTTTAGAAACTAATGTTTTCAGAAAAAAACTGAAAATGGGAATGACTTACCAAGAATCTCCTCTTCGTTATAGCTACTTCCGGCCTCGAGAGCAGTTTCCTTGTGTGCATTGTCAAAGTCATCTTCTTTCCCATTATTCCAAGTAAAAATTACAAGTAATTTACAAGATTTTATATACGTAATGAACACCCTTCACGAATGTCTTGAGAAGTGAAAGCAGAGTGTGAAATAGACAGCAGCGATAGGCCAATAGAGATAGAACAGCTATGAAGATGTGGATATGATTGGTGCAGTAATAACAAGATCACATTACCAAAACACAAAGTCAAGACTACCTTTTTGAGCTGAAACGCTAATTCTCTTCAACCAAATTCCATAATATCTGAAACTGTCATAACAACATGCACTCTATGAATTTGTGAATGTGTTAGTTTTAACACATTCACAAATTTTATTGCAGCTTTGTGTTGGAGTTAGTGGGCACACTCACACGCATCTAACTAAAAATAATAGATTTTAGTTAGATACTGTGTTTGTCGGTGCAACATATGGTTTTGCTTGAGTATAAACAGCATGGTTAATGTGGGACGAAATATATGATTCATTAGTTAGTGCCCTTTGTATACCAGTTGTCTCTAATCACATTAAAGAAATATATTACACAGACAGCAAATGTCTCTGTACTTTATTCAGTGGTACAATAAAACTACTTGTTTTTCTTGCATCGCAGTATAGTGGCAGTTGGGGAAGGCGTTTTGTTTACTGCTGGGAGTGAGTTATTGTCCTGACATGAAAGTGGTTAAGCTTTATGTTCGTGTGCGATATGTATGCGAAACTTTTTAATTTCTGTTATCATAAAGTAAAATCAGGGTACAGGGGTGTGAGTCATATGCAAGGGCTAGTTATATTCAAGTAAATATGGTGTTTCTGTTTTATTATAAAAAGCAACCATCCTGTTTTTAAATCTTTCCTTGAGGCGTTCAGTGGCCACAAGAATTTGCTTTAGGGGGCTGCCAATTTGACACCCTTGATCTACATCAATGCTGACCACCACTAGTATTTTCACAGCCAATCACAAACGTCCATGCCCATGGCGGGATTCGAACCCACAGCCTTTTGTCTGGAGAGTGGATGCACTAACCGCTTGGTCAACAGGCTAGCAAAATCATCCAATTATGTTAATCATTTCCTTCCTAGTGACCTCAGCCAGGCATCCGGAGCGCACTTCATCTTTGATGGACTTATGACCACATTTAAATTCATTTATTCAAAATTAAATAGTCTTTAATGCTGGTGCAGAGTCTACATGAACTACATCTAATTTGGTTTTGATCTGCATGGCTATCCACTTCTTCAAATAGAAGCGTTTTATCACTGAACAAAACTCGTTTTTCCCCATTTTTATGAAAAATGCGAACACAGTCATTTTAAATGTTTGCCAAAACGAGAACTATGCGTTGCACATGGCTAAAATTTTGCCAGGGGTCATAAAAAAGATGATACGTGTTGGTATGAATGAATGAATTGTCACTTCTATTGGAAATTTACCAAACTTTTCAAACAACCCTCGTAAATGTTGGTTTTATATTTTTCCTTCCATTTCTTTACTATTTCATTTATATAGAAATTAAATAGCAGTGGTGACATTGGACATCCTTGATGGACCCCTCTGTTTATTGATTTCCATTCTGTAACTTTTTCAATGATTCTTACAGCTATTTGGTTGTTCTGATACATGTTAGTTATTGCAGCAAGCAGATGATTTGGCATGTTTAGATTCTTGTGTATGGTCCACAGTTTGTTCCTTAAGACTCTGTCAAAGGCTTTCTGGGTAGTCTACGAATGCTATCGGCATTTCTGTTGTGTATTCATAGCGTTTTTTCCATTACGATTTGTAATGTAAAAGTTGGGTAAATGCGCGATCATTCTTTTTGAAAGCGATTTTTTTATTCACAAAGTTTTGTCTTCTACATATGATTTAAGTTTTGAAGTTAGTTTATAAACAGTGTTTAGAAAACTTATTCCTCTGCAGTTTTCACAGTTGCACTTATCACCTTTTTTATGTATTGGGATGATAATTGCCTTATTTCAACTTTTTGGTATTTTTTCCTTGCTGCCAGTTATTGTTAAATAATTTTAAGTCATTTGTTGAATAGAAAGCCTGCATATTTTACTGTTGGATTTCTTGTAATGTTATTTCTTCCACTGTATAGTTAGTAGTAAGCGTTATGTCAGTTTTAGATTTGTTGCTATCTTGTCATCCTCGTTTTCTCTTCAATTATTTCAACTTTTAATTTACCACCTCATTCATATCATCATCAAATTTCTGCCATATACCCTCAAGGGGTGTACAGGATATGAGTACTAAATACAAAATTTATATCATTACTAACGTCCTATCAACAATTATCCTACAAATCAGTCTGTTACTTGCCAAGACTCCAACATTATCAGATCTTATATTTGTATTGGCTAAGGCAGTGCTTCCCAAACTTCTGGATGTCAGGGCCCCCTTTGGAAAAATTAAAATATTTCACAGCCCCTCCCGAACAAAATCGTAATATAGACATATTATTATAATATTTATTGTATTTATATTCAATACAAAACATACACGTTTGACATGTCACATTATCTCATATTTTTATATAGATAGATTTATTGTTATTGTACATTTGCCATACAGGCACATGAAACGTAAAACGATTAGTAATAAAGAAAGAATTAAAAACATAAAAGAAGTTTAATAACAATTTAATGTGATGAATGTGTTTCAATACTGCTATACAAAAAGTTAATATCAGGTGAAATATTTGAAACTGCATTTTTTAGATTTCTGATTTGAAATGAAACTTATATGAATAAGCATATATTTACTCATATTAATTTTGTTAAGCGCCAAAATACACAGGAAGCAAAATTTGTGAAGCTGCACCAATGCGTGATTTTTTTTCCATTAAAATATAAAAAATAACATAAAAGAAATAATAAACAATAAAAATTAAATACGTTTCTTTTAAGATAAAAAATCGACTTAGTCTTAAAACATTTAAAATTCGTTTTCATTATTTCATGCCCCCCCCCCCCTCCACAAAACCTACAGCCCACAAGGGGGCCGCAGCCCACAGTTTGGGAAGTGCTGGTCTAAGGCACTTTGTACCGTATCAATCCTTATTCATATTCCTTTCAATTTCTTCACTGTAAGATCTCTTTCCAATTTTGCTATGAAGTTATCCAATGTTTCTCTGTTCTTTTGTTTGACATGCTTTCTTTGCTATTGCTCCTTTGTATTTATAATTAATTTTTGCTTCTAGTGATTTTGTGTTTATCCATTGTTTATATGCTTCTTTCTTATCTTTGATTATTGTTTCAGTGTTTTCATCCTAGTTTCTTGTTCTCCTTTTCTGCTTCCATTTACTTTTTGTTCCCAGGCATTCTGTTGCTGCATTTATTAATACATTTATTATTATTATTATTCGTGACACCTCCAAGGAGTCTGAAGACTCATCGCGGGAGGACACCTACTATACAACTCTCCGTCTCCACCACCAATCACCTACATCAACACCATCTACTGCCCACAACCACTACCACCACAGCTAGTATTTTTTTGTCTGTAAATTGCGTGTTCTGAATTTTTTAAAAAATTATTCCATTCTATCTCTATATCATAATTTTCTTTTATTTGCTCTAGTTTTCCATTTTATTCTTTGCAAATAAAGGAAGTTAATGCTTTTATCATCCAGGAGTTGAACTCAAAAAAGATTCCTGGAGATTTCTCTTAGCATTGGTTTAGTTAATTTTAACCATCTTGGGGATATTTGTAATTTTCCTTGTAAAAGATAATGATCAGATTCTATTTCTGCACTTCTAGTATCATATTAGCTGTTTTCCTATTAGCTATTATACAGCCTATTATACTTTTTATGTTTCTTGTTTCCCAAATTAATTTATGGCAATCTTTATGCTTGAAAAAAAGTGTTAGTAATTTTTAAGTTATTATATGCAGAAGAATCCCTAAGTCTGTATCCATTTTTATTGCATATTGTTTCACCATTTGTTCCTAGTGGAATGTTTCCTATTCTGGCAAAATCTCCCATTACTAATAGATAATCATTTGTGTCTATTTTATCTTTTATTTTTTGTAAATCTGGATAAATGGCATTGCTATCTTCCTTCCTTTGTGGCATAGACACCAGCAATAGTCAGGAAGCTATGACTTATCTGTAATTTTAATTCTAGAATTCTCTCACTCCAGTATTTGTAATGTGTGATATTTTTTAAATTTATTTGTGTATAAAAATCATTATTCTTCAACCCCATCCCGTTCAGTTTTATTAACTGCTTGACATGTGGCAATCTATTAACCGCCTTCGCAAAATCTAAATATACCACTGCATATGCATCTCCCTTGTCCAATGAATTTGCCACCTTGTCGTAATAAGTAACTAGATTACTAAGACACAATCTCCCTTTATCAGACACATGGTGTCTTTCAGTGAGAATGTTATTTTGCATCAACTCATTCTGGATCTTGGCTCTCATTAGCTTCTCAAACTTTAGCCAATAACTCCAGATACAGTGATTAGCCTAATTTCAAGGCCTTGGTCTTATCGAACTTTAATGAATCTAAACAATACTGCCTCTTTCTACTCCTTTGGAATTTGGCCCATTGTAGGACCCGTGAAATAAAAATGGCAAGGCAATTGTTATGTCATGAGTCTAAACACTGTTAGCATCAAGTTTACTTATTTTTCCATCAGTCCTCCTTTCCCTTTACTCATATACTCAAGCTCTGCATGATGACAAGCTCACAAGGATAGAATACCTTTATGAATTGCTCATTTCATATCTCATTCTCTATTCTCTGCAGTGGTTATCATTTTCACTTTGACAAGAGTGATTATCTCAACTAACCATATATCAAAAGAACTCTCTAGGATTTCTCCTCTCCCCCCCCCCCTCTTCAGAAGTTAATTGCTGCTCAGTTGCACTTTTGTTATATTTAGCAAGTGAATCACCTTCCTTACTTCCACTTTGCACTCCTTGTGCATCTGATTATTACCTGTTATGCTTCTTCCATAATGCTTTTAGATTGCATGCTTAACCTCTTCATTCATCCACTTCACATCTACTTTATTTAACCTTGGAATACATGCAGATATTTCTTCTACTAAATAGTTTTCGTATAATGCCCAAAAACTGCATTCATCTCCTTCCTACATAATTCATCATTCCATGATATATAGCTCCAAACTCTCTCTCTCTCCTGAGCTTTTTATAATCACTAGCCCTTAGTCCTACATGTGTATATTTTCCTCGTATGGCTTGTCACCACTTATGTAATCCCCTCATGGTACCAACCAGAAGGAGATTCAACATCCCATTTACAATAACATCCTCTGATTAGATGATCGAATCCAAGATCCTTGATCTTGCATACCCTATCTTACATACTGTTCTAAGAAAATTGTCTCAAAAACTCAAGAAATTGGTTCTCTATTCTCTCCCTACCCCCATTGTTGTCTTTTCATTTCAGTATATATTGATTTCAAATCCTCATATGCAGAGGCACTGTTTTCCCTTCCTTTTTTGCTCCTCATGGGCTGTTCCTGTTGCCAAATTCTTGTTGAACAACCAAGTCAAGGGTTCTGAAACTTTTGTGTGCATTCTCTTAATATGTATAGTGATATCTCATCCAGTCCTACAGTCTTATTAACATCAAGAGGAGGTACTTACATTTCACATTCATGAATTGCTCTTTCTTCCTCACATATTCACTGCTGCTTCCATTCTTTTAATGTGAAATACACTGTCAAAATATGCAGTGAAGATTGCTACTATATCTTCAGTTTATGTTATTTATTTTCTGTCTGCAACTGAAATCTGTCTTCCATACCCATTCTAACTAGAATTCTCAAGGAATTCTAGTTAGGATGGGTATTCTAGCTTTTGTTGTCTTTGTCTCTTTTCAGCTGTATCTTATACTGTGTTCCTTATACTATCTCGATGACATCTATAAAACTTCATGGTTCATCCATTTCACCCCACTGTTTATTCTTAGAACTTTAGAAATAGAGTCTGACATTTGTATTACCAGTTGATTCTAATCTAAATTCCAAGCACTACTAATCTTTTTCCCTTCATGCCATTCTAGGTTACCAAACAGTTTTCTGAGTTTGTCATAGTTTTAATGCAGATATGCAATATAAAAGAGATATGCAGTACTGCATATTTCTTTTCTTCAGTGAATTTAGTGTACACCTGCCTGACTGGCCAACATGCTAAAACCAAATGATTGTTCTTGCTAGCCAGTAGCACGACAGCGAGCTCTTCTGTTATCATATGAAATGTTCTTACTAAATCCGAAAATTGTGTCTCCAAGATGTGTTCTGATAAGTTGAATTGCTTAGCTATCCCTAAGCAGCTCCAGGAACTCATATGCTGTTTCATACTTCCAAGCAACGATCCCATAGTTATCCATTGTTATCACCTGCCTGTCTTGCCTACCTGATATAATCATACATTTCAGAATTGCCTCCTTCTACATTTTTTGAACTAAGTAACATTAAATATAGGAATATTTAATATTCTTACTCATCTCATCCTCACACTAGATGGTTTCAAAACTTTTCCATTACTGCTTCCTGGACAGTCTACTTGAAGAAGGCAACTCTTCTGAGATAAACAGTAATATAATACCTTACTCAAAGATGTAATGTTCTTCAAGCCAATGAGAGATTAACAGATGAAATAACTCTCCACTCAGTAATGTTGTATGATTAATCATTTCAGTGTAGTAATAGAATGTGTCAATGTTTGAGGAAAGTGTTATCACATTTTTGTTCTCCATGAGTAGGATTGAGCTACAAAGAGAAGAAAAAAAAGTATAGTTCCAAGAGTGCTTTTACTTGGCAATCCCACAAGCCTACACATGATAGATACATTTCACATATAACTTTACTGAGAAAAGGTGTTTTAATTCTGGAAAGATAAAAGAAAAGAAAAAAATGTGTGAATTTGTGAAAAAAATGCATTTGAACATGCAAGTTGCAAGAAATGTTTATTGAAGTTGTAGAATTCATTTGGGTGGTGTCTAGAATGGCACATGCCATTGCATTGGTGATAGTAATTGTGATTATTTTACAATCTTTGAATAATTAATATCAGTGCATTCAAGACAGATAACTGTTTTGCTAATGTTTTTTTCCTCAAAATAAGAAAAACAATAACAATGTATCAGTAGATCCTTTGCAGTTTAATATTTTTTCTGTTATATATCAATTTAGATTGTTTATTTCTAAATTTCTTTTATTTATGTTTTTATAGCAAACACAGAAAATGGCTTTCTACGGTCTCTTAACAAGCAGGATATTCAAACTTCATGTTTGCCATAAACAACCTGAAACTAGTTGTAATTTGGAAATAATTTGTAATCCTTTCCATGTTTCACTGTATGTATTATTACAACTCCCTATTTGTGATTTCCCCTTTCATACTTATTGCTGTTGTTCCTAATGTATGCCCCTCACAAATCAGTCATTTCATCATGTTTAGTTGTTTTGTATGCTGTGTTTTTAAATATAAATATGTGGACTTTTATCATCATGTAGTTTCTATATCAAGAGTTTACATTAAAAGAATATCAGAAACTTGTTCATTATTTCAGTTTTTGGTTTTGTGTTTTTAATGAATCTATAACAGTTCTGTATTCTATAACAGAATCTATAAAAGTTTTAAGGAATTTTTTCCTTTGATTATCAGCTGTATCATAACATTACTTTAAAAAAAAAGGATCAAATGTTAGGTTTTATATTATTCAGTTTAAAGTTTGACAATATGTTCTAACCATTTTAAACTAAAATTGCAAATATTTGTTAAACTTTAAATTCATTTTAAAAATAAGGATGTTAATCTATACCTGAGATGGTCAAAAGTATCTGGTACAGAATATTTTCTAGGCAGTTTAAAACATTACTTTTCCTTTAGATTGTAATCCTTCTGATTATGTGCAATGACTGATCCTTCCATTCTTTAATGCATCTCTGATAGGCCTGTTTGGAAAGGTCTGTTGTTGCCATCTTGAAAATGCTTCTTCAGGGTGCTTTTAAACTTAGAAAAATGGAAGAAATTTGCAGGGATGGGAACATATATGATAAGTAAAACAAATTGATCACAAATAGTGATCAGTAAGAATGTGATGCTTAGTTAAGCATTTCTGGATACTCAAGATGTGATTGGTATGGTACGATCGCCAGAAAATATTTGTGCACTATTTCCAATGAACTGCATCTGAAAGGCATTGGATAATGTTCTGTAGGCTGTGTGATTCACAATCAAATCCTGGAGATGAAATTCCTGATACAACAGATAACTCTCTACATTAAAGCAATCTATGTTGCTTCTCCATTATTAAAATGGAAGTACCATTCTAATGTTGTGGACCAGCTTATCATTTTCTCCAAATACTTGTAAGATTTATAAGTTTTTGTGGCTGTTTTATCAACTTTGCAGCAAATCTTGATGAACAAATGTTACAAGTACACCACCGATTTTCAGGCACCCTTAGTTCCAGAACTTTGCAGGATTTGCCAGACCAACAGAGGTCACGTAATAATAATTCCCAGTATGCTTCTGATCCACTAATTATACCTCTCCCATGTCGTTAAAATACCATGGACCACTAGAAAGTTAAATATTAAATGTGAATTAAGTGGTTAAAAGTACATCAGTATAAATGAAATACACATATTAGTATTCGTACATTGGTAGGGTACGGTATATAAGAAAATAGGTTTATCAGTTGCTGTACTCTTATAAAGAATGTTACAACAGTACTGTTACCAAAGTGTCAAAATATAGAATTTTTTTGGTGGGTTGTAGAGCTATCACAGAGGTCTGGAAGTTGAGGGTTGCCCGATTACCATCTGTTTCATAGCTAATTGATTCGTCATGAATCTGATGTTGCAAGGGTGGGGGGGGGGAAGACATCTTGAAGTAAACTGAAGTTGTTTATTCTGCTTTGGTTTCCACATATTTCACACATCAAATGGATTTTTAGAATGAGAAGAATCTTGCTATCATCCAGTAGGCCTACAAGTGTGCTTGGACTTCAAGCACAGAAAACTTTTCACACCATTCAAACATAATGTTGGTGGTAATCCAGTCATTTTTATTTTGGGTGATATATTACAAGTAAATTTTAATGCATTGCAAAGCCATTTAGTTTTTCTATCACCTGCAACATACATCTGTACATACCTGCTGCATTTGAGCATCCTACAATAGTAACTCTATCCTTAGATTCCCTGAATCCTGTGGACTTTTCTTCATCCCCTGCTATTAACATCTTTTGCAATGTGCATCACCAATATATGCAGTTTTAATTCAGCATTATACACTTGCTTGACAAGTTTAGCAAATTTATCCACATATTTGGTGCTCTTTATAGTTTGTAGACCATTTTTTCACCACATACTTTATGGACAGAAATTCCAACACTTCTTAAACTGTTGAAGCCATCCTTCATTTCACTTCACTCATATTCTAATTTAGGTTTTTCATAGAATAACTTAACATGCTAATGGAATACTAGTTTTCCATTAACATGTTGTGTGACAGGTTCACCTCATCACTTCTACGTTGTTGAAACCATTCCATCATAACTCGATCATACTCAGTATTCCTACAATTTTTTAGTAGTTTTTTTTTTTTAACTGGTCATAACTTTTGCTCAACATTCTTCCCACCATATCATTAGACACAAAAAAGGCTTTTGATGCTGATGGCATTCCTCCAATTGTCCCGAAGGTCTGTGTGCCAAAATTGGCTCCTATCCTTTATCGCCTGTATACTTTCTTACTCCACTGGTATCTATCTCACAGCCTGGAAACTGGCCTGTGTTCAACTCATTCCCAAGAAGGGTGACAAATCGCTGCCATCAGACTGCTATACTATCTCACTCACCTTAGTCCTGTCTAAAGTAATAGAGGGAACCATCAAATCCCAACTCCTACGCTACCTTGAAGGCATCCAGCTAATAAATGACTACCAGTGTGGATTCCGTTTCTGCTGATCAGTAGAGGATATTCTGCCATGGAGAAGTTTGGTGAATCTCAAGCGGTTTTATTTGATATCCCCCAAAGCCTTTGAACGGGGTTTGGCACAAAGGTTTACTAATCAAACTCCAATCATTTGGTCTGTCCCATGACTTCTGCAGTTGGACTGTCAGCTTTCTGTCTGGACACAGACTATATGCAAGGGTGGATGGTTCCATCCTCTAACCAACCCTCTTCCTTCTATATATGTATATCAGTGAACTACTTAAGTTGATCTCCAATACAATATGCTGTTTTGCAGATGACAGCACATTGCACTCCTACCTCTTATTTGATAAACTCGGAGATCAATTCTGATCTCCGAGCCATCCTCCAGTAGGGTTCACATAACTTCATTAA